>NC_057690.1:843773-881746 GCF_014466175.1 Vespula pensylvanica | reverse complement strand
AGAGAGAGAGAGAGAGAGAGAGAGAGAGAGAGAGAGAGAAAGGGGAGGGAGACGACACATCAAGAGTGGAATTCTACCTACCAGCAGCAGCAAAGTCGACCTACCTATATATGAAGGGGACCAGCAGCCCGTCGGCTTCGCTCGGATACTACTATCTCGGATAAGAGAGAACAAGGAGAGTGATAGAGGGAGAATCTAGAGAGAGAGAGAGAGAGAGAGAGACAGACATAATAAATAGAGAGAAAGAGAGAGAGAGGACAGAGCTTTTGGTCAGCTGATCAACGGATTCGGTGAGCTAGCGGATGTTGCAGAAGGCTACTGCTGCTGGCTCTGCGCTACTCTGTTCTGTTGCTATTATCAACCATGATCGTCGCCCCATCGAAATTTTGTCTTAGTTTCTAAACCGACGCGACTTTCCTATTTTTTTTTCCTTTTTTCCTTTTTTTTTTTTTTTTTTTTTTCTTTTCGTTTCGTCCTTCTTTTGTAATCATTTTTAGACCACCTTTGTGAACAAAGTCGGACCGATGAATTTTCAATCGACTTAATTCTCTTTTCTAAAAGCCATCTCTTAGGACGATCACGAAAATAGAATATACAGCAATCTATAGATTATTCGGGAGCTTTTATTGGATAGAAGAAATTTTTAACGGGATGGCTGAGTGGAAGGGGGTATATGGGGTATAAGAGAGGAGAGAGATGTAGATAGAAAGCAAAGTCGGACTGTTTGCCCAAGCTTTATTATATCGGGGTGCATACGAAATTCGACAGAGTCTACTACGGTTTCCCTTTACCCAACCTCCAAATTTTCCCTTATCCTTTTGAGAGTTCTCGTGGAATGAATATCTTACATCAAGTGGCTAGATCATGTTCAATATCTTGGAAACATTCTACGGTAGAATTGTATCACGTTTCTCTCAATACGATTTATTCGAATGTCTATCTTTCATACTCGTTATTTAAAGAAAAAAAAGAAAAAAAAGAAAAAAAAAGAAAAGAATTGTCTTATTTCCTTTTTTTTCTCTTTTCTTTTATAGATAGGTACCTAAACCTTTTCATCCTAAATTCGTTACTCGATCGAGTGCATCCTGGCAAAGTGACTCGATCAATCGAGTTCGATAGGTCCCACGATCGTTATAGGCGATGCTTCTCGTCGTCTCTTCTCTCTCTCTCTCTCTCTCTCTCTCCCTCTCTCCCTCTCTCTCTCTCTCTCTACGCAGATCGTAGAGTCGATGGGACGACAGCAGGGTAGCCATCCGGATTATTTCAGCTCGAACGGATGAGCCGCAGACTGTACCCGACGAGTCATCAACTCGTAGCAGAAGCGCATAGAAGTGCATTAACGTTGCAACGCGTTCGGTGCGAACCACTCCGCGTAAATATACTTGTAATATCCGTGTCTGTATATTATTTGTCATTTTCAATTTCCGACCGATCCTGCAATCGATTATCTTCGATCTCTCATATATATATATATATATATATATATATATATATATATATATATTGTTATTAAATCTCAATTATCGATTTCAAATGGAAAAAAATAAACAGAAAAAAAAAAAAGAAAGAAAAACCCTTCAATCAAATTAACATTAAAATAACTCGAGAGTATCGTCGAGATATCAGATAAGGAGTTGTGTGACAGATAGAGAGAAAGAAAAAGAGAGAGAGAGAGAGAGAGAGAGAGAGAGAGAGAGAGAAATTACGCGATATTTTCAGGACTGTTTGCTAAGTCACTGCGATAATAGGAACGCAATAAAAGGATACAATCGATAAATTCTGACGAATCATTGAATCGTTCAAGGTTTGCCTATTTCCTCCAAGAAAAGTATTACATATGTATATATGCTTATATTCATTTTTGCCTTTCCGATCGAACGTTTGACGTTCGAAGTACCACTCGATTATTTTTCTCAAGAATATAACCGTCCGACATTTCTCGCAGGCAAATAATTTTCCAAGCGATTTCTTCTTTTTTTTTTTTTCTTATTTTTTTTTTTTTTTTTTTCTTTTTTGTCAAACATCAAACGTTGAAAATAACGAAAGAAGCAAACTGGCGGATGTGAAAGAACGATAACATAAAAATCGATTCGATGCTACGAGATAACATTAATTAAGATACCATTATCATTATCGCGGATTGAGGGTGGGGATTGTTTCAAAGGGAAGGGGAAGGAAAATAAAAGATAGAGAATGAAAGAGAGATTTTTCGATACCTCCTTCTCGTTACGAACACCTTTCTGCATGACGTCAGAGAGTGGCCTGAAACTACTGCTCACAATATTGTTCTGTTGTTGTTGTTGATGCTGCTGCTGCTGATGATGATGATGATGCTGCTGGTGCTGTTGTAGTTGTTGTTGTTGTTGTTGTTGTTGTTGTTGTTGCTGTAGCTGTAGCTGTTGCTGTTGTTGCTGCAGCTGACGTTGATGATCTTTCTTTGTGATGATCGGTCGTACGAGGGTGCGAACTGGTTGCACCCTCGTCTGAGCTCTCAAGGGAATTTCCGTTTCCTGTCCTCGTCTAGTATCGGAAGCTGTCCTCGAGAGCTTCACCGAGGACGGCTTCTTCGATGCAATGCTTGCATTTCCGGTTGAGTTTCTCGTAGCGTCTCCACGATGCAACGGTGAGGCCCTTTTGTTCAGGTGTTTCATTTTGTTTTGTTTTGTTTTGTTTTGTTTTATTTTTGTTTGTTGGATTTTTTTTTTTTTTGGCATTCTTTTTTTTCTCTTTTTGCAAAATTTATTTATTTCTTTATATTTTTTTTTTCGGTCCATCTCGAGAGATAACATTCCTCTCTCAAGGTGTAACGCGTGTGTGTATATATATATATATATATCAAGCGTTTTTTTTCACACGCGCGTGCGTGTGTATATATGTATGTATGCGCACGAAAAATAACGAATAGAAACGATCGGCAAGTTTGTTGAAAAGATTCGAAAAAAAAAGGAGAGAGAGAGAAAGAGGAGAAAAGAAAAGAAAAAAAAATGAAAGAAAAATAATAATAATAATAATAAAAAAGAAAAGAAATAGAGAAAAAAAAAAGAGAGAAAATCCAAATGAAATAAAGTCCAAGCATGTGTGTTTTATCATCGAGCCAAACGGATTCCGTCCTTTCTCTTCTCCTCGTTGTGCCGAGTAGCAAATGAGGACGAAACGGCGGAAATCGAAAGAATCGGCCGATCAAATTGGGTAAACTAAATGGCAATTCGAGCGAGGAAAGGGTATCGGCAGTGTGGGTGTAATGGAGCGTTGATTGTTGCTCGGATATATCACCAACGAGTATACGCAATCAGTTCGACGATAGCACGCTCGAATAAAGAAAATACATTGATTTTCCTCGTTACGCTGAGGATTATTCGTGCTTGTCGATTAATTTCACGGAACGATCGTTTCCGTCGAACGGATGTGAACATTAAAAAAAAAAGAGACAGAAAAAAAACAAATAAAAAAAAAGAAAAGAAAAGAAAAAGAATTACGAAGAAGAAGAAGAAGAAGAAGAAGAAGAAGAAAACGAAATAAATTCGACTAAAATCGCGCGCATATAAAAAAAAAACACGCACACGTACGGACACCCATCCACATATATACACACGCGCGTACGATTAGGTACGTAGAATAAATTGATAAAATTTACCCCTCGGCCTCGTCGTCTGTTACATTCTTCAATAGATCCTCGTGTTCCCTGTAACGTAATTCAACCTCGTGCCCAAATTCCTCGCTGTTTTCCAATTGACGAGTTTTCGCAGCTGCGATCGTACCCATCTCAATCGCCTTGACCTGTTGTTCCAATCGTTGAAGCATGTCGGTACTTTCCTCGTTTGTATTTTTATTTTGTTTCTGTTGTTGCTGATGCTGCTGTTTTTCTTGTTGTTGTTGTTGTTGTTGTTGTTGCTGCTGCTGCTGCTTTTGTTGTTGTTGTTGCTCTTGACGTTGCTTCAATATCAAATCAAGACTGACAGGTGGTTTTGACGAATCGATCGGAGTCACTTGCTCGTTCGGTAAAGATATCAATGATGGCTCGAGAATCGGTTGAATGATCTTCGAGTTCTTGAAAGCCTTTAACTTTTCTTCGAGATTCACGTCGATCATTGCATTTTCAACAGGCATTGTCCTTCTTGCGAACACCGGGGTCCTATTTCCATAAGAAGGACTACACGGTACCTTCGTACAACTTCTTTTCTCGACAACTTGAAGACCTTTATTACCATCTTCAACCAATTCCCATTGTTTCAAATTGTCCAAGGCAGTGTGAGTCGTAGGTAGTCTCTTGTTCATTGTTTTTGGACTTGTTACTTCCTGTCGTCCAGTTTCGTGACCACCATTACTACCACCATTACCACCATTACCACCACCACCAACACCACCACTACCAACACCACTGACACTACCAACCGTTAGCATGGCAGCCTTTCGTAAAATACTCGGTGGTCTTATCGAGCTTCTACTAGCTTGAGTCCTAGCAAAGGGACTCTCTCGATCCTCCATGATCGAGGAATCGAGTTTGTCTTGTTCGAGTTGACACAAATTAGAGCAACCTTCTTCTTTCGTGTCTATCCTCTTCTCTATCTTTTCTTTTCCTTTCTTCTCTCTCTCTCTTCTTCCCTCCTTTTATTTTTAAGACACGATCTTCTCTCTCGGGCTTCCTCGACAGTAAAAGATGTCCTTCATGAAAACGATCGATCGATCGATAACGTTTCAACATCGATTTTTAAAGTCCACGTTCCTGGGCGATAGAAACCAGAGACGATGAGTTTGCACCTTTCTGTTAGAAATAAGAAGAAGAAGAAGACGTATTGTCTTCGTTAAATTTTCGAATTTTCTCCTTATCGTTGTTTTTTTTTTTTCGATCTCTGTGTATATTTATATATATATATAAAGCATTGCTTTTTTTTTTTATTAGCTGTCGATGGATGTGGACGATGAACGACGACGCAAGGTGCACGCGTTTCTTCGACAAGCTCGACGATTCGTCACTTAACGAGGACTTTTACGGAAAACCCAGACACAATTTCCTTTTACCATTTTTTTTTTTTTTTTTTTTTCATCGTGTATATATATATTCTATTTTTTTTTCTTCTCGTAACACACACAAATTAAATAAGCAAGAAAGCAACGACGTATACAAAACGTAGCTTCGACGAAGGAATGTAAATGAATAATATTCAAAGCTTTTAACGACGAGATTGTGAGACAACAATATGTCACGTACGAGTGTTCCTTATTTTATTTTGTTTTACTTTATTTTATTTTAGCTTTGTTTTCATTATTTGAAATTATCGATAAGCTCTATACGATTCTTCTCGGTCCGAATATTATCGGAGAGAAATATAAATTAAAAGTATTTTCATTTCGCGACGTCAATACGCCACAGTGATCGCGATTTTAATAGCAAAGTTTCGAGTAAACAAGTTTTTCAAAGATATCTTAGAAAGAGAGAGAGAGAGAGAGAGAGAAAGAGAGAGACAAAGAATAAAATGGTGTCGTAAAAATACCCACGTGCGTACGCTAGCGCGTAGATAAATTCACATGATATAATATCTTTGTTTTTAATCGAATTAATGTCGATGAATTAGATTACTATTTTCTAAATCTCAAAGAATTATCTTCCTTTTCGGAAAGAGAAAATTTAATATGAATTATGTGTCTATATATGTATGTACGTGTACATGTAGGTATATGAAGAGTCAATTCTCAAGAGATCGGTAAACGTAATAAAGCGAATCGAGTTGGTTTCGTCGATTTGGAGATATCGAATGATGAATTCATTTAACATCCATGCCCCCAGTGGTGGATTTTATCCGTTAAAAATGATCGATTCGATTAATTGATTTATCGTATATCGCGTGATATATATATATATATATATCGATCGATACTTCGCTTTGAAAATTCGAGGAACTTCACCGATACGAGAGAGAAAAAAAAGAAGAAAAAAAAAATATAAAATAAAATGAAAGAAAAAATAACTTCGTAAAAACCGAACGACCGACTAATGCATTTTATTTGAAAGAAGAACATTCATGGAAGATAAATTCTTGTTTCGAGATAAAGTCTTGACTTTCTACGAAAAAGAAAAAAAATATATATATATATAACAAAAAAGAAAGAAAAAAGACGACCATTTTTTTTAATAAGAGAAATTATTTTTTTAAACGGCCGATACCTTTCTCAGTGCAACAGCATTCTTCTATCTAGTATCTACTTCGAATGTACGGACGTGTGGGCGTGACCTGTTCGTTACAAGCTTGATTTACATGAAATATATATAGGAATATCGACGTACAGAACGAAAAGAACGTTAAATCTTACTAAAAGAAAATAATCGTGTCGTTATTGAACCGTAGCACGTAAGTACTCAATATATATATATATATATATATATATATATATATATATATATATATATATATATATATATATATATATATATATATATATATATATATATATATATATATTAATATATATATATGTGTGTGCGTATGTATGTATTGCGATAACGAAGTGAACAGATATTAGAAAAGGGGATACAAGCGTATCACGATAAAAAGAAAAGAAAAGAAAAAGTACAATAATTCAGAATGATTATCTTTTCGTGAAAATTTCATTTCGATTATGGTGAATTCGATATGAGCTATGAACGTGATATGAAATACACGCATAACACGTAGACACATACACGCATATAGAAACAAAAGGATATTTAAAAAAAAAAAAAGCAAAGTTTCGATAGATAGAGACGATGTTTAATCAACGATTTACACGTTTCGGAAGACTAGGTTTGTAGCTGAAATATATATATATATATATATATATATATATCGAATGAATCATATATATATATAGTCTAGAAGGATATATATATATATATATATGTTTGTGAATACTTGTGAAATTACAAAAACCACAAGCTTATCGACACACCTTGTACGCGTGTAGTAATCCTCCATGACACGACACAATTACATACAAACACATAAGATACACACACTGGCTCTAAGCGCACACGCCCATATGTTATCACCGACGCGTGAAAAGGAAAGAGAAAAAAAAATAAATAAAAATAAAAAAGAAAAAAAAATAAAGAAGAAAACAAATAAAAAGGATAAGAAACGTGGAAGACAGACGATAATATGAACTCACTTATGATTTTCTTTTTTTCTGTCTCTTCCTCTTTTCTGTGCTTTTTCTTTTCTTTTTCTTTTCTCGTTAAATTTTTAGATAACTCGACGCGTCAAATTTTCGTAGTACCGACCGAAATTATTATTTTTTTTTTTTCTAGAGGATAAAATTATAGGGAAAAGAGGAGAAAGAGAGAAGTATAGGGAAGGAGAAAGAGAGAAAGAGAGAGAGAGAGAGAAAACGAAAGAGAGAAAAAGATGGAGGAAAAAAGAAGGAAAAGAAAAAAAGAAACGTTTGTGGATCGTGAGGTTTAACGAACGATCGACGACTACGTCGGAATGGAAGGTCCATTTCTCGACGTACGATAAGCTCGTGACCAGTTAACTCGACTTGGTTATTTCTGTTATCAACTCTAGATGCTGATAAGCGATAGCTGTTACTGTCGAGTAACACCCGGTTTCGTTGTACCCTCTCTTCCACTGTCTCTCTTTCTCTCTCTCTCTTTCTCTTTATATAAAAAGTTCTTCTTGAGATTGTCGCGACGAATTTTTGTCGTATAGAAATCGACGTTTTCGATAATACGATACGATAAATCAATGTTAGAACGCACCGAGTTTATCCCAGCAACTTTTTCAAGGATACATTTTGTTAACTTGAGTTTCAATAACAGTTCTTACAGAGAAGTTTTTATTTCGTGGGCGTGGCCAAACTCACTCATATATTATATATACATACATACATACATACATACATACGTATATATATATATATATAATATACATGGGTTAAATATATATATTATATAACGATACAGTAATATATGTAATATATATATATATATATATTATATAATAATACAGTAATGTATATATTATATACATATATGTTTGTCTGCGTATATGTATAGATATTCGATAATTGAGATAAAGCATCTTTTATTACGCAGCAAGACACATTTCTTGAACCTTATAAGGGAGTATAATACGTGTGGGAGAAATGGAAAAACGAAATTTACATATGTGTCACCGTCAATGAGGAAGATAGGTGGGGAGAATAAGAGTGAGTGAGTGAGTGAGAGAGCGAATAACACACACACACACACACACACGCGCGCGCGCGATACAGAGAGATGCATTAAAGCGAGACGTTTAAATCGCGCAAGAGTCCCTCGTCGTTTATCTAATAAGCTCAAGTGCGAACGTTTCGTATCTCTCTTTTCTGCGATTTATTCGTACGTTCGTTCGCGCGTGAACGTAATAAGTGCAATTATGGTTTAGAGTTTTATGGGAGCGCGTGACGATAATCCTTTTGCTCTTTTAACTATCAAATTCCATATATAATATTTAAACGTGAACATTTTTGAAAATGTTTAGCCACGTTATATCGTTTATATATTTAAATCATTAATAATATTTTTTTAATTGAATAAGAATAACGAAATATATATATGTTCGCTGGCTCGTAACGTTGTAAAATCAATTGTAAATTTCCGAAAATATAGAACACATACACACACACACACACACATATATATATATGTTTTTTGTATTTTCGGAAATGTACAATCATATGCATATGTATATATGTTTATACATGGGAAAATTTCGTAAGAGATTATTTCTCTTCTTCCACAAATTTACGATCTTTAAACTTCATTTAATCTCTTGACCTCTTCCTTTTTTCTTTTTCATTAGTTATGCTACGAACTGGACTAATTATTTTCACTTTTTACATACGATACGCTTTTAATTCGTTAATATTATAGATTATAGAAATAAATCGTAAATCATGAAATATATTTTGATAATTCAAGACATTTTCCTTTTTTTCTTCTTTTATTCTCGATAGAAAATATCTATACCAAAAATAATAATTTTTAATCTTAATTTGATCTCTCGACTTATTTCAAGCGTCTGACCACAATTATTTTTATTTTATATACATACACACACACATATATATATATATATATTTCTACGTAGATTTAATGTGCATAGCAGTTTCAAACTCGTGCCGTCGAGTATTTTGGAAACGTGCCAGAAGATCGTTGCAATTTCTCGCGACGACGTCGACAACTACAACGACAACGACGACAACAACGACGACGACGACGACGACGACGACGACGACGATGACGAGAGGGTGCAAAAGGGGTTTCCATTATAATCAAGAAAATTGTCGATGTCGCGAAAAAAGGGATAGAGTATAAAGAGGCATCGATCCGATACAAATACCTATACATATACATGCGTACATATATATCTATACACGTATACATAGATTAAAACTGAAAGAAGAAAAAGAAAAAAAAAAAAGAAGAAAGAAAGAAAGAGAAAAGATGGTGGGTATTTATGGTATTATATCGATCATAGTATTTGTTTCGACTCGATGAGGATATCACGTGCAACACGCGAGTTCTGAATAACATAAGAGAGCTTTTTTTTGCAACAGTATAAAAGATCTATGTGTAAATACGTTCGCACATTCACACACACAAAATTAAATATATGTATGTATCTTATATGCGATCGCGCGCACATTTATACGCTGCTGTTATCTGTGTTTATGTGTGTGTATATGACGAAGGACTTTGTTAGGGCTCGTTACAGAAACGCAACGGAACGAGAATCGCGAAAGGAGGATTCGCGGTCGAGAAAGCGGACGATGACGTGTCCATGGACGCGTTGAGGATGGTCGGAAGAGAACGACTTCGATGAATTCTATGGATTGAAATCAAGGACGCAAAATAAATTCGATCAGCTTCGGCAGATTTTCTAAAATACAGTTTCAAATATGAAAATCTATCATGAAAAGAAAAGAAAACAATAAATAAATAAATAAATAAATAAATAAATAAAAAAGAAAGAGAGAGAGAGAAATAAAGAGCAAAAAATACAAGTAAAAATGAAAATAAAAATATAATATGTGATACAAAAATATATATATTTAAAAGATAAAAAATTGTAATCTATTAAGTAAAATTAAAATTGTAAACTATTAAATGAAACAAAAAAAAAAAAAGAAAAAAGAAGAAGAGAGAGCTAGAGAAGGATGAAAAGCGAACGACCTAACGATTAAAATACTTTTCTTGAAATATGTAACCCTGTGAAAAGTGTCACCATTGTGAAATGAAAAGATGAAGTGTGACTAGTCTTAGAGTATGCGTCTTGGGGGTGAAATTCTCGCGTCTTTTTCTTAGTTAGACGACTTCCGAAAGTGCAAACGTTGCGCCGGAAGAAGAAAGAGAAGAAGAAGAAGAAGAAGAAAGAAAAAGAATAAGAAGCAGACGTGCTTGCTTTTGTTTCGCGACATTAGAATTACAGATCGCGAGAATAATAATAGTTGTTGCTTGCTATTGGACGTGGCGAGTTCCTTCGATTCGAGTTTCCTTCTTGAATGTGTAATCGAGTTTGCGTTTCTCTCTCTCTTTCTCTCTATTTCTCTCTATCTGGATGCAAAGAGATATATGCGAAACGCGAGATGAAAAAAAGAACACGAAATGGACACTTCCTTCCTTCCATTTTCTTTTTTTTTTTTAATTCCTGTTTAATTTTTTTTTTTATTATTCTTTTTTTTTTTTTTTTTTGATATATTATTTCACGTTGATCCACGTATATATCCGCCATGTTCGAAATATTTCAATGAATTTCGAATTAATTCTCGTAAAAAGTAAGTAGAAAAGTTCCCAATTTACGTATTATACATACAGATGCGGAGAATAGATTGCAATGTGATCGTGTAACGTCAGACGATGATATCAATCTACGATGATCGATTCCTGATGAAAACAAACGACTACCATACATCGAAGATAATTATCAACACAGTGTCCGTCCGTTCGTTTAACAAACACGATCGTTTTCTACGTTACGAGTTATGAAGAAAGAAAAAAAAAAATAAAAATAAGAAAAAGAAGAAGAAAAAATAAAGGAGAAAAGTCTACAAAGAAAAAAAAATAGTAATAATAAAAAAAAAAAAAAAAAGGAAATGAAGAAGAGACTTCGCAATGGCGCAAGAAATATTCATATACGTTGTTTCTTCTTGAAAACAATAAGAAAGATTCTCTTGTACTCTCTTGTAGAATTTAATCTAATCAAGCGCTATCCAACTCTCGTCTTTAAAAGCACGGGTTATGTAAACCGTTAATTCCTACGATCTTAGTTTCCGTTTATAGTTCCTTCGTTTACTCACTACCATCGTAGGAAGAATTTCCCTCTGCCTCTTTCACCCGTTCTTTTTCTGTCTTTACAATACAACAACTTGGAAAAATCTTGTATTATATGGCCGACGGTATTAAGAGCACGCATATGTGTAAATATATGTACGTGCATATTTATGTACGTAGTTATGTACGTATATATACGATATGTACATAATATGTATGTATGTATGTATGTATGTATGTATGTATGTATGTATGTACGGCTTATCGTGAAAGTATAGTCGGTTGTTAGTGCATTACGGTACTACGGATTATCATCGTGGATTACAACTGTGAAGTAAAGAAGGCGTAAATAATCTTCCGTCTTCTTTCTTTCCTATTTTCTGTTTCCGGACGAATTAAGAACGTACCATCGAGAAACAAAAAATTATTTTTATTAAAATAATTTTTATTCATTAAAAAAAAAGAAGAAAAAAATAAAAGAAAAAGAAAAGAAAGAAAAGAGACCGAGAACGGCAATACGAATATATCCAGTGACAATTTTATCGAAACTAGTTTTACAAGTATGAAATATATTATTGTAAGAGAAAAAGGGGGTTGGCCTTACAGGTACGAGAACACGAATAAACATATATATATACATACATATATATATCCGTTCATCCATCCATCCATCCGTCCGTCCGTCCGTCTGTCTGTCCGTCCACTTACGTATTTTTGTAGATACAATAATCGGGCACACCGCATTGCTGCGATTACCGGGCGGTACACGGTCGCATATGCCTGACGTCAATGGCGTTACCCTAACGTACAGTTACTTGCAAAAGTTTCCCCCAAGTCTATCGTATTTTTATACGAAATGATTGTTACATCGTGTTTCCTACACCATCGATTATTTATTTTCTAACAAAAGAAATGTAAACGTTTCGAAAACGATGAAAAAAAAAAAAAAAAGAAGAGTTTTTGAGTATCGTACGAAATGGCTTCGAGCATTTTGATAAGGATAGCTATCGTATCGTACGAATTTAAAGATAAATTTGGCGAGTGAAATATATATATATATATATATATATATATATATATATCTACGTAACGTCTACCGTAACTAATTGTTTAATTGTTATTTATAAAATTTGACGTTAAATCTTCGTAGGAAATCTTGCTTTTTAAGAAAATTTCTCAGATCATCTAATAACAACAACAACAACAACAACAACAACAATAATAATAATAATAATAACCTCTTTTTACGTGTCACACACATACGTACACACTCATCCCATAACCAATACACACGTACGCACATACATGCGTATATTATGAAAGTATTGAAATTATTGCAAATAAACGAACATCGTACTTACAAATTAGTTACGAGAAGAAAAACGAAAGAAATGAAAAAAAAAAAAAAAAATAGTGGAAAGAGAAAAAAAGAAAATAAAAGATGGATATTCGAGAAGAGAGAGGTTAAGTCGGTCGCGTCGATACAGAATAAAACAGGATTACGATCCTGCACGTGCGCGTCCCCTTCGGAAGGAAACTGGCTGACGAGAGGAGTCGACGGGATGACCGGTTTCTACGTCAGAACAGCGCGCACCACCATGCGACGTCATTCACCGATAAGAGAAGAAGAGAACAAGGAGAAGGCAAAGCACTCGAGCGAACGACAGAGAGAGAGAGAGAGAGAGAGAGAGAAAGAAAGAGAAAGAAAGATTGATTTACCACGTGAAATTTTCTTCGACAACACGGAGCAGCACCACCT
Organism: Vespula pensylvanica; assembly: GCF_014466175.1. Taxonomy (NCBI): domain Eukaryota; kingdom Metazoa; phylum Arthropoda; class Insecta; order Hymenoptera; family Vespidae; genus Vespula; species Vespula pensylvanica. The sequence continues at coordinate 868,700 of NC_057690.1, read as the reverse complement.
TTGACAAACGTATTCTCTACACACTGTTCTATGTATCTTCTTCGAGAGACTCATGGACACACAAGAAAAATATCAAGAAATATTTCAACTCGATCTTTCTCTAATGAAATTGATAGAGAGAAAATGTCCTTGAAAATATAAACACGTATATATGTATGTATCTACGTACGTACGTAGTAATGTATATATGTATGTATAAAGCGAAAACAAGATGGCGCGAAAATTCAAACGATGATCGATTGTACGATTAAACGAATAATAAAAAGATTTCTTTAAAACATACATACATACGTACGTACATATATATATATATATATATATATATATATATATATACATATATACACAGTCGTGTCCACAGGCGCGTATTACACTGATCAATACTGATTTCACATAAATTGCTACACTATTACGAATAATCGACTGTAAACGATCGTAATAATATACAATACTGATATATACATATATATATAATTATATATATTTTCTCTCTCTTTCTATACTATCTCTCCCACTCTTTCGTAACTGCTGTCTCGTTAAGTTCACGAAACCGTCTGAGCTTTGGAGGTCGTACAAGATTGGCAGGAAGGTGATCGGTGTGCTGTGCGTGAGTATGTTGCGCTCTGTACCTCTGTACACTAGAGACGACGATGTAACAACGTAAGACAAGAACGACACACTAGGAAACACTGTTCGCTCGTCGGCCGGCGGCTGCAACGAAAGCCTCGGTTTCTTGCTCGCTTACTCGCTCGCTCGCTCGCTCGCTCGCTCGCTCGTTCGTTCGTTCGTTCGTTCGCTCGTTCGTTCGTTCGTTCGCTCGCTCGCTCGCTCGCGATGTGTACAGCCGTGAGTCACGAGCCGGCGAAGCCGATTCCAGCGCGCCTATCGTAGGCCGGGCTCAAAGTGCAAGTGCCGACGCGACAGGGCCGTACAACTTAAGAGTCATTACCCAAGCCATTACTCAAACGTTTTCTAATCGTTCGTTTGTATGTAATCATTTATTCTATTCTCTTCTACGTCATATTTATTATTAAACGAAAATTCTTACGCCATATTCGTCTATGTCGCATCGAATTCTTTAAATCTACGCATGGGATAATCGGAAAAAAAAAAGAAGAAGAAAAAAGAAAAAACGGGAAAGAAGAAAACGATTCGAAAGAAACGATCTTGTTTATTTTTTTTTTTTTTCTGTCTTGCCTTTTCTTTTTTTATTTTATTTCTTTCTTTCTTTATATATTTCTTTCTCTCTATATATTTATATATATATATTTTTTTTTGTTTCTTGATAGATGACCGTTTTTAAAAATAACATTTTAATTTTTTGCCCCGGGAAATCTTGGATATTGGATACGCTACTGGATTTGAACAATACGAGGACCCATTCGTAGGATAAAAGAATCAATGGATGGATGGATGGATGGATGGATGGATGGATGGATGGATGGATGGATGGATGGATGGATGGATGGATGGATGGATGGATGGATGGATGGATGGATGAATGGATGGATAGATGGATGGATGGTCGCATTTCCTATTACGCTTTTTGCTTCGTCCCTGTTTACAGTCTCGGGTACGTGCGACAGGGAGAACAGAAGAGAGAGAAAGAGAGAGAGAGAGAGAGAGAGAGAGAGAGAGAGAGAGAGAGAGAGAGAGAGAGAGAGAGAGAGAGAGAGAGAGAGAGAGATACGGAAAACATGATTCTTTTTCGCACGCGCGCGCGGGATGGGAACATTTTTGTACCGTCTTTCTTACAGCTTGCGTTACGCAACACCACCGGCTTGTCGTCGTTACCACTTCTCGATGAACGTCTGTGAGTTGGTCGATCGTGAGGAACGTTATAGTAGACTCCTCTTTTCCATTCGAATATCCTCGGTGTTCTATATGATGTTGTATGTATGTATAACTTATTATCTTTCCGTACGATTCCGATCTTTGCCGAGTTATTACGAATGCGGTACGATCTCGTTCGTTACTACTCGTTACTTACTTCAGACAATATGTTGTGTGTACACACACATACATACATACATACATACATATATACATATACTTTCATGCTGAAGATGGTTACGCGTAATGTTATTCTTTTTTATATCGGATCGCTAATCGATCTTTCTTTTCTTTTCTATTCTTTTTTCTTTCTTTCTCTCTCTCTCTCACTCTCTCATTCTTGTTCTTTCTCTTCTTCTTTCTCTCACACGTTATATCGTCGTTGATAATAATATATGTTAACCTCAAAAAAGAAAAAAAAAAAAAAAATGGAAAGAGAAAAAAGATTTAACGAGAAAAGAAGTCGAGTATATCAGGAAAGCACGTAAGAATTTTTATTCGAATCGTTTACCGACATGAGAGAAACGTACCGTACGTATATACATATGTATGTGTAACAAGTTAAATATGAAAGTTAAAATATTAAAAAGAAATACAATATTAAAAGGAGGCCGTAAGAAGAGCGTGGTATATCGCCATGTTGTTCTTTCAAAAGTTTCTCTCCGAATACATCTCTTTTCTCGACCGACTAGTGTGTAGGTAAACAGAATTTCTCTCTCTCTCTCTCTCTCTCCCTCTCTCCATCTCTTTCTTTCTCTTGTATACACGCGTAGCTTCTACGCACACACACATCGCGAACATACATCCGAACAGGTTGTTCTCTGGACGTCGAATAAAAATTGAAAGTTCGAAAAAAATATATATATATATATAAAAAGAACAAAAAACCAATTAACGAAATAAAGAAATAATATTTTAAATTAGATCGTTGAAAAGAAAGGAGATAATAATAACAGTTAGAGGTTAGGATACAATATGATTACGATACTATCTACAATAGAAATCGTAATCGAATAAAAAGAGAAAAAACTTGAGAGAGAAAGAGAGAGAGAGAAAGAGAAAAAGAGAATTGTGAAGGTTAAGAGGATATCTATTCGTTCGATTTTACCTCTTCAAGGATCTCCTTCTCTTTCGCTTCTTCCACTTCTCTTCTCCTTTTGTAACTCGTGAAAAGAGTAATCGAACGACTCGGAAAGTCGGCCGCTCACGAAATGTGCCTCGTGCGCTTCTCGGATTGCCATGATCGCGACCTTCGTTCGAGGAATCGATCGAGTACGTTCAAGAAAAAGAAGAAAGAGAAGAGAAAACGAGCACGGGGTTTAACGCAACACAACAGCAACGTGTAATTACATTTTCTTTTCTTCTACGTCTACCTCTTTTTCTCTCCACCATTAGTCGACCTACTCCTATAAGATTTATCGATTTTTTTTTTTTAAGGGTGGAAAAGCAAAAATCCCTGCTACTGTTATTACACGTGCGCTCGCATAAGTCCTACGAAAATGAATAATTGATTTTTAGAATCACCTTGGGACTTTTGATCCACCCTACAGTAGCAGTGTCCCTTTCAAATTTGTCCTCTTATTTTTAGTTTAGTTTATTTATTTTTTTTTCGTGTTTTTTCCTTTAGAAATCTTTTACGAATTAATCTTAATTATCTCGCACATCCAACAATGATATTTAATATCCAACCTAAAGATAATTGATATTTAATATCACCTAGGGATTTTCGGTTCGTTCTTTCCTCTCTTTCCCTTTTTTTTTTTTTTTTTTTAGAAATCTTTTAGCAATCAATCTTAACTTTCTCATCCCGATACAACTACCTCCCCCTCTCGGACGAAGGGCTGAAATCGAATCTTTAGGAATGGAACAGCTTTGAATTTTGTACCGTTTGCTTCGTAGATAAAACAGGATCCGTTAGAGGTTGATTAACCGTCGTTACCGAAGGAGAACGATCTAGTAGAAGTTAACGGTTTAGCGAGAATGATCGATTGAGATAAAACGATCGAATGAGTGATAATTGCTTCCTTTTTTTTTTCTTTTATATTTTTTTGTTTTTTTCCTATCCGTTAACATACGTTGATATTTTTACATACATGTATTTTATATATATATATATATATATATATATATATATATACATGTTTACAAGCGTATATTAAGTTATACGAATTCAAGATCGATGATTGTCGGTGTTAGAATAGTAAAAGAGAGAGAGAGGAAGAGAGAAAGAGAGAGAGAGAGACAAAACGAAAGAGAAAACCAATGATCAATGTAATATACCTCTATCTTAATTGATCACTATTTAATTGATCAATCTGTTACTGTTCGAGAGATCGATTCTTCCACTTTACTCCACTTTCCGTTTAAATCGATCAATCAGGTCAAGAAAAGGAGAGAGAGAGAGAGAGAGAGAGAGAGAGAGAGAGAGAGAGAGAGAGAGAGAGAGGATCAAGAACTTTATTGCTCGACTTTCGATGTCGCAAGACGATTAATATGCAATTATGTTATTGGTGCAAAAAGGAAATAATAAAGAAAAGAAAAGAAGAAAAAAAAAAAAGATTTTTTTTTAACCTTCGGCACAAATCTGAGTTCGTACGAGACATGAAATGTCCTTCAACGTGATCGATGGATTCGAACGTGGTTCTAGAACGTCGAACGAATTCGAATCGCTTTTGTTTGGTTTGTCGATTATAGTCAAACGAAATGAAAAAAAAAAAAAAAAAAAAAGAAAAGAATAAAAACGAAAAGAAATGAAATCTCAAAGCAAAAGATTTTTCTCAACTGAAGAAATAAGAAGGAAAGAAGAGACTTATCTCTGTCGACGGCTCGTGAAAATTCTGGCCCTTCGTTTAGAACGTCGTTGAAGCGGAAAAGAATATGGCAGTTGGTTGATGGCAGAGATAGAAGAAGAAAAAAAAAAAGAAAGAAAGAAAAAGAAACGAAGAAGAAAAGGAAGCAATTAACGAATGAAAAAAGATGGCCGTAAATAGTCCCGTGTGACACAAAGGTGAATCTTTTCGAATAGAAAACTAAAATAGAATGGACCAAGAAAATCTTAAACTTTCGGATAGATGATCGTTAAGTGACCACGAGAGAACAGATCGGAAATGAAACGAAACGAAACGAAACGAAACGAAACGAAACGAAACGAAACGAAATGAAATGAAACGAAGCGAAACGAAAAGAGGTTATGTTACACGACAAATCGTGTCCTAGCGAGCGTGACACTGCGATGAGCGATGATGAATCACCAGTACCGTAATGCTTTATGACGAAGAGAGAGAGAGAGAGAGAGAGAGAGAGAGAGAGAGAGAGAGAGAGAGAGAGAGAGAGAGAGAGAGAGAGAGAGAGAGAGAGAGAGAGAGAGAGAGAGAGAGAGAAAGAATAAGAAAGAATGGAAAGAAAAAAAGAGGGAGAGAAAGTATCCATTCTCCTTTTAAATATGTACTTTCGTTCTACTTTCACATATTTTTCGATAAGCTAATCCTTAATGAAAATGACAATGGAATATACGCACACACATACAAACATATAGGTATATTAATATATTTTAAAAACGATCAAGTAAATGTGGAAAGCGATAAAAATTGTTTCTTGATTGCGATCGTGTGGTTTGAACGTAAAAGACAAGATGGCTACGTACATTTGATTCACGTAGTCGATATACATAACGTATATATATATATATATATATAGCAAAACAAAAGAAATGATATCACGAAGACGATAACATTGAACGATCTTAAAGCGATCGTCATTAATTATCAATTTTTTTTTTTTTTTTGGAACAAAGAATTGACGTAAAAATATCTTATTTATTTCTCTCATTTTTCTTTTTTTATAGATCCCTACCTCTCTCGCTCTCCTATCTTTTCTCTTCTATCCTTTTCTTTCCGTTCCTCGTTCACGGGCGCCAACGTCGAAGGAGTTTTTCACGGCAGGACGATTATCTAGTTCAGTTCGGTTTCGAGAGAAGATAATAAAGCGTGGAATCTTTTAACTCGCGTACGTACAACAACAACACGCGCCGATCGCTCGGAGGACGACGCGGTTCGTTCGCTTTCGATATTACACGTTACCAGGTGGCAGCACCGTCCAGTTGCATCAATCTGTCGCCAATAAAAACTCCCGGCAAATTTAAAATAGTCGATTTCTAAGCGAAGAGAATACATTTTTATATATTTATATATGAACGTCGTTTTTTTTTTTTTTTTTTTTTAAATAAATGAATGATAGATTATTGCGATTGAAAAATTATATATATATATATATATATTATGTTTGAGATCAGATGATACAGAAATCGGAAGCAACAATTTTAAAGAACTTAAAAAGTCATCTCGAACGTAAGAACTCGATGTTACATGAGCATCACGTTTCAACGTCGAGAGCCCTTTTCGTTATACGATATGCTATGTACAACGAGGAAGGGATAAATATCGTTGTCTCTCTCGGAGATGGTCGATTATTAATAGCCAAGCTTAACGGTGTCTCCCATCGTCTGTTAGGCGTGACTTTTTAAAGGATACATCGTACGCGAGTGAACGGAGCGAGCGAGTGAGCGAACGAACGAACGAACGAACGAGCAAGAGAGAGAGAGAGAGAGAGAGAGAGAGAGAGAGAGAGAGAGAGAGAGAGAGAGGTCATATTACTATACGATAGCAATTAATAGGTTATCACGTACATATATATGTATATACATGAGTATGTTTTTTTTTTGTTTATGTCATACTCCAATTATATTTTTAATAAAGATAATTACTTAATTTGTCATAGCATAACTTGTTTTCGAACAATAATTATATTTATCGAATACATTATTCATATACAGAGAAAGAGAGAGAGAGAGAAAGAAAGAAAAGAAAGAAAGAAAGAAAGAAAAAATCACTCAACTTAGAATATTTTTCTCCCAAACAAGTCCACTATCTATCACTTCGATTTCTATTTATTCTAACAATAAGATAATTTCTATTTATTCCAACCTTTTTGACCCAATCTTATGTATCGCGTACGTAAGCACGAAGAAAGTTACGTAATCAGCATCCGATAAAAGAAAAGAATGAAAAGGAGTAGGAAGAAAGACAGAAAGAAAGACAGAAAGAAAGAAAAAGAATAATACGTAGATAAAATAAGATTTTGGTAAATCGTAAATAAGATCTTAGAATGAAAATATTCGAGGGCAGGATTTTTCTCTCTCTCTCTCTCTTTCTTTCTTTTCCTTCTCTTCTTTTTTTTTTTTTTTGTTCTTTTTTCCATGAAGTTGCAACTTTTCTTCGACATGAAAAGAGTACGACCCCTTGACATTAGAAGACCTCCTTCCCTTGCATCTTTTTCGTCGTTGTCGCGGTCGATTCTTTCACGTATCACGTGTTTCGTTTCTCGCAAAGAGACTCGAGTTAGACACGTCAAGAAGACACTGACGAAAGAGATTATAATCTAACCTTCTTTTTCTTATTTTTCTTTCTTTTTTTTTTCTATATATTTTTTTTTTTTCCATAAGGAGTACGACCAAAGGTTTCGCAAGCGATTTTAAAAATCAATTACGAACTCTTTTTTGCTTCAAATTCGGGAACTAATTTTTTCTCTCTCTCTCTCTTTTTTTTTCTTCTTTTTTCAGACAACAAAAAAGTTCTTACGCTAGTAGAAATCTGAAAATAATAAAAAAAAAAAATAAAAAAATAAAAAAAAAAAACACGATGGAAAAAGAGAAAAATAAGGAAGATAAGTCTAATGATAAGAGGTCTCGGAAAGGAGTAATCGATTTTCCAAAATCATCTAGGAACTTTTAAGCTTAGTCTAGGAACTTTTGACTCGTTTTAAAATATATAATAGGGGTAATGTTAATTTATGTTATTATACATAACCGATGAATAATATTTCTCTCGTTCTTGTCTCGCTCGTGTTGACGCCTGATAAATATGCAAAAGAGAAAGAAAAGAAATGAGAAAAATTATTAAGAGCTATTTCGAGCAGACATTCTTTGAGTAAGATAATTAATAATAAAAATGAGAGGGGAAAGGAGAGGTTCGAGGATTGCGTCGAAAATTTCCACTCTCTTCCAGCTGTTACTGATAATACGAGAGAACGAAGGTGTACGTGTTCCTTCTTCTTTTTCTTTTTCTTCTTCTTCTTCTTCATCTTCATCTTCATCTTCTTCTGTACATATAAACACAGGAATACCGAGAAAGCATTATCGAGAGGCCTTTATAGTTTTACGACTCGTGCAATCTCTTCTTGAATGGTGATGTAAGCACTTTGGTTAATTTCAACCAAAATAACTGCTTAAAAATAACACCTTTGCGTTAACTTTCCCAATTTTCGATTGTTCAAACGCGAAGAATATATTTATAGACAAAGACGATTATGAATAATGTCTAATAAATTATCTGCAGAGATCATTATCGATTATTTAAGGATTAATGATCTCTACACGTGGTCTACACGATGTTTGTCGATCGTTTAAAATTAGGATAAAAAATGGAAGAAAAAAAGAAACGCTATGGAAGATTTCGATTAGAAAATCGAATACGTCAAATTGATTTGCCTGCTGTTAGGTAAAATCCCCTCGGGCGATGTATAATATACTAGAGTTTAATGGGTCGTCCATATCAATGACAAAGTTTCACTGAACGTTCGATAAATTCAACGTTAGATCCGTAAAAGTCAAGGATATTTGAAAATTTAGAATAAAATTGTATGAGAGAGAGAGAGAGAGAGAGAGAGAGAGAGAGAGAGAGAGAGAGAGAGAGAGAGAATGAATTTGAAGGCGTCGTCCACCACTTGCCGTTCGCACGTGACACGATGACGGATTTATTGATCGTAAATATGGTTCAACAATACAGCCAGCACAAGTATATATATATATATATATACACATAGGTGATATATATACACATGTAATATGCTATGTGATGCGATGTATGTACCATAGTCTCTCACGTGTATACGATTTTAACCTATTTTCCAAAACACGAAAGCTCATTCTTGTGGTTACATGAGTACATATATATATATATATATATATATATATATACATACATTCATGTATATGTATATGTATGTATGTATGTATGTAGAATACATCTCTTCCTCTTTTTCTATTTTTCTTTATCGCATTGACTCGTAAAATTTTAACGATTAATGGCGTCCAACAAAATGTATAATATAAAATCCGTCGATCATTGAATATATTTCAAAAACTTCTGATATCTCAGTATACGAAATTAAACAAAACGAAACGAAACGAAACAAAATGAAACAAAACGAAAGGAAATAACTTCTGTTGTACGTATATATCAAGTGAATAAATTTTCATTTGGTGTTTGATATCGTCTCTTGGTCACGTGCTTATATATACAAACACACGTTTTCATTCCACCTCTTGCAGTATAATAAAACAATCTCGTTTAACGACGCATTGACAAAAATAGTCTGGATGATTCTACCTGTCTTCGCCCCATAGGCGCCTAACGTCTTGAAAATCATACGTTCACGTGTTTGCCGAAGGATTTTCATTGGCGACGGAAGACCTATAAAACTTGCCAAACAACAAATCATATCAGAATGTTCTAATAATTTATTTCTACGCGTTAAGGAAAATATTTTTTTCCTTTCTGACATTAATTGATCTACATAGAGTAGATGGAAACGAAACTTCTTAAGTAATTTCAACGATTCTCTTTTCTCTTAAATTTTGTTGGGCCAATTTTTATTTTCTCTTTTTGTATGTACACACTTTTTCTTCTTTTTTGGATCGTAAAATTACAAGGACGTAGGAATCTTTCTTCCTGCGTTTTTACAATCCTAAAAAAAAACTCAATGTTTATTATTAAAAAAAAAAAAAAAAAAAAAAAAAAGTGATTTTTAAAATTATCTTAAAACTTAACTCGCCATATATACATTTTTTTTATATCGAATAAATACGAAAAAGAAGAAGAAGAAGTTCGATTATTTTATTACGAATCGAGATTCTTTGACTTTTAAAAGAAGATCGATATATTAAAGAAATCACGATGAGAATAAACGCTGAGAGCGAACCACCGGAACTTCTCCTCACAATCTCAAAGATAGTCTCCTCGGATTACTATGTAATACTACTACTATTACACTACTACAATTACCACTGCTCTATTACTATGGCTACTACTACTACTACCACTTAGATTCCAGTCAACCGGCACAATAATTAATTGCACGTTCGAGTATATTTACGAGAAACCGGTTTTCTCAGACGAGAGCTCAACAAAGTTGATTCTCTATCCCGCTTGAACGCCCTGATAGAGTAATGAGAAAATGAGAAGATTGGAGAAATTCTCTTCTTCGCCTCTTGGGATCGTCAAATCCTTATTTTATTTGCCTCAACATTTATAACGAATAGGAATTGGAATTTTCTTTCAAGAAAAAAGAAAAAAAAATATATATATATATATAAAAATAAATAAAAAAAAAGAAAAGATAAAAAGAAATACTCCCGAAAATATTTGAAGATCTTTTCGATTTCGATTAAATATTTTGATTGAAGTAAGTTGAATGTAAAATAATAAAAAAAAAAAAAAAAAATAAAAAAAAATAAAAAAAAAATCATAACAGATCAGACATATACACACGATTTTTAATACAAAATACGATTTCGAAAATGTGTGATCGAATTTGGATAAATCGGTCGGTAATCGTGTTCTCACGTGAGACGATACCGTTGTTACCAAGCGAGCATTAGTTTCTTTCTTTGTTAATTTTTTATTTTTATTTATTTATTTATTTTTTTTTTTTAGAGAAAAATCAGTAATTTTTTCATGAAAAATTATCCAAGATAAAGCTCCTTTTGATATACCGACCGGTAAATGGATTTTACGAGAGCGAAAGTGAGAGGGGTTTCCTTTTAATGGATACCGGAAACGTTCGTCGAGGAATGAAATATTGAGGAACGAAGTTATATCGTGGCTCGAAATCGACGGTGATTTAACGACGAAAATAAATCCCATCGAAGTGCTACGAAGAGGGAAAAAAACGAAGACGTAGAGAGAAAAAGACGAAGAAGAAGAAAAAGACGAAGACGAAGACGACGACGACGAAGAAGAAGAATAAGACGGAGACGACGAAGAAGAAAAACGAATGAAAAAGGTTTAATCTTCGAGCTAACGAGTCGAGTGTCGATATTTTAATTACTACAAGGGAAGAAAAGGGGGAGAGAGAGAGAGAGAGAGAGAGAGAGAGAGGGGAGTAAAAGTTTCTAGGGCCAAAAGTTCTTAGGCAATCTTAAAAATTAATTACTCTTTTTTGAGACTTCTTTACGGAGCTAATAGTTTAGTCGTGTAATTTTATAAACTAGGCCTTGTAGTTTAACGGTCTGAAAAAAAGAAAAGAAAAGAAAAGAAAAAAAAAAAAGATTAATCTAAAACGTCTGGAAAAAGTGTAATTGATTTATCGAGTTATCTAGGAACTTTTGAGCTCTCTAGAAAAAAAGAAAGAAAAGAAAAAAAAAAAAAAAGTTTGCAACAGTTATTGCTTGATTACCGTTTATCGGTATAGTAGATCGGGAAAAAAAAAGTGCTCGGTAGATATCGAATTTGATTTTGTAACCTAACAATTACCGATATGCACGAAAGTGTATATAGAAAATAGCCCTGAGAGAGATTGTAGGATCGATGCATCGACACTGTCGTATTGCTTACCGGTTGAAGCCGGTTTTGCCTAGAAAGCAGCGGTCGTTTGCGCGAACTTTTACACGTACATATTGCCTTTGCAACCGAATGAACGTACTTACTTTACAGATACACGCTCACACACATAGATATATACATATATATATACACACACACACGCATGCACGCACGTACGTACGTACGCATACATTAATGTATACTTATTCATATATGAATGCATGTGCGCGTGAGAACCTTCTCCTCTCTCACCCCCACTCGTAGAAAGAAAATCGATAACGAATAATAATATTTTCTCCCTTGTTAAACGAACATGTTCATTCCGCAACGATTACTCCGCATCATGTTGTTATGCACGAATTTCGTATCGACGCCAATGGCGTAGCCATTATGAATTGCGAACAATGAATATTTGAACTTTGGCAAAATTTCAATGTTGGACGATTAAACAATATAAATATTAAAAAAGCTATCGTGATTATGAAATATAATGTATTGCACATGTATGTGTGTATATATATATATATATCTATACAAACACTTAAATGTTAGGGTTTTGTTTAAGAAAGAAAAAAAAGTAGGTTCCAATGGTTACGCCATTGCTCTAGTATTTCCGGCAAGCTTATCGAAAAGCCACGATCGAGAAAGTATTTAAATTATGAGATATACATGTGTGTGTATTTATATATATATATATATTTATATATTTATATACTTATATATACACACATAATCATGGCGACGTATTAGAAATTTTTACGAATCTCACTATTATCGTTTGATCGTTCTCCAAACTGGTAGGGCGAGTAATTTCACTTCGGATTATAAATCTCGGTCGTTTTTAATGAATGACTTCGGCCATATTTTTTTTTTTCCGTTACGCTGACACAATGGCGTAGGAGAGAAGGGAGACGAAGTAAAATAGTTTCACGAATGCATTAATATGCGAAACGCGTTGCATTACATCCTGATATCCGTGTACTAAAGCTTTAAGAAGACAAAGAAAAAATAATATTGTTTAACGTCAAGTTTCATAGTCGAAAAAAAAAAAAAAAAAAAAAGAAAATCATGAAGCTCTCCATTTTACGTTACTTTTTTTTATTCTTTTTCCCTCCGAAACATATTTACCGCGACGATGTCGGTTTAATAAATTTGTTTATAAGGAAAAAAGAAAGAAACAAACACACACACACACACACACACACACACACACATTGTAATTCCTCGTCATGTGAAAAAGAAGATGGTGGTTAGGGGGATGGTTAAAGTTAAAAATATTAAATGAGAACAGCCTCGATGAAATTCTCAACCGATGGATGTTCCGTATCCAAGCGAGTTGCTTTAGCCATGCTCGTAACAGAGACGGACCCCTGGTGATTATATCACGGAAGTGGATCGTTTAAAGTATATTTGACCGTTGTTATAGCTAATGCCGAGGAAAGATATTTGCGGAATGCAGTATTTCTTAGACCATTAAGTAAAACGATAAAATTTTCCGATAAATCTATACTCCGTGTACTCTCTCTATTGTCCATTAGCTAAATATCGAGTTTGTTAATCCTGATTATACCGTTGGGGCTTAATGTCTTCATTTTCGAGGATTAGTTTACTAGTCGATTAGGACAATAGTTTACTAATCATTTTTTCTTTTGGTTTTTGCTTTTCTTTTTTTGGTATCTTTCAAGGTTCTTTAAAATGTACGACAAAAAAGAAAAAGAGAAAGAGAGAGAACAATAGACCAGGAAAAAGGAATAGATTTCCCAACAAACGACACGAGCGTTGATATTCTTCAACGATAAAAATGAGACTCGACAATAGCTAAAAGGCCGGAAATCGATCTTGTTTGCGCCAGTGCAGAAGCGAGAATTATAACGAGCACGCGATCTTGCGAAAAAAGATAAAGAGAAGGAGAGAGAAGGAGAGAAGAAAAATGAACGAGTTTAACCGAGATTGCAGTCGGAAAATTTGAAAGAAAAAAGAGAAAAATAAATAAATAAATAAATACATAGATAATAAAGGAAAAAGAAAGAAGAAAAGAAATTCTTTGGCTAACGTTTTTACGAACGATTTGTATTTCGTTCTATTACTCGGAGTAAACATTTTTTGTTCTCTCTCTCTCTCTCTCTCTCTCTCTCTCTCTCTCTCTCTCTCTCTCTCTCTCTCTCTCTCTTTCTCTCATAAAAAAGACAGATTTTCTAAAGTCGCCTTTTCTCCATCGATCATCGCGACGATTACACGTCGGTGTTCGTTTATATATGCCCTATATAAACATAAATCTGAGTTTGCATGAATGCGAGGGGACTGCGCCGTCGAGTGATTCCGCGAATGATTAAAAATAACTCTTAATAATCTGCGATAAGTGGATAATATGTGTTCGTACGGTGGTTCGATAAAACTCTCTACATTTGTTTTCACTTTCCACGTAATTAGCCAACAAAAATGATTGCTGAAGGAAAATAAAAAATAAAGAAAAAAAATAATAAAAAAAAAAAAAAAAAAAAAAGAAAAAGAAAGAAAGAAAAAAAATACAGAAAAGAAAAATAGAAAGAAAATTGTCCTTCTTTTTCTTCTTTCTTCTAAAATTTCTTTTTTCTTTGTTCTTTCGAAAGACTCGTAAGAAAACTTCTCAAATGCCACGCCTATTTTTGTTTTTCACTTATCGAGACCTTCATGTTTTATATATACATACACATACATACATACATATATATATATATATATATATATATGCATATATATATCTGTGTGTGCATATGCATGTGAAATTTCCTTTACAAACACACACATATATGTATCTACATGAAAGGTACACACCTTCTTCCCTCGTTATCTCAACCCAAATAACTTTAAACTTTTCTGCTCAACCCTTTCAAGAGAACGCTAGAAAATAACGGGGCCGACAACCACATACAGAAACATACACACGTACGCAAAATTCAGAAAAGGAATAGAGAGAAGGCATTTCGTTGCCGAACGATTATTTGACGAATTAATTTACACGCTTTCAATTAAAAGTCAACGCTTTACCATTTGTTTCCTTGAAAGTTAACAAGAGTGGTTGAAAACTTTTTTCAATATTGAACGATCAAAGGATCTAAAACTCTAATACTTCGACTAAGTATTTTTCTGTAATATTATTATTATCATTTTTGTAATTTCGACGTAACTACGAGCAAACAAGTAGGAAAGATTAAACATATATAAGACGCAACCAGCTTAGATTGATTTGTTTTTTCCATATATATATATATACGTACATACATGTATACATACGTACAAACGTTACAACTTTCTCAAACTATTTTCCAACTATTTTCGATCGGGTCACCGACCATAATGACTTTCTCGTTTATCGGTTATTATATCATAAAGGTGCATTAGAGAAACTTTCGAGCAAATTACTATAGCTGAATTTTTAAGATCACGTTTCATTTATGTTCTTATATTCTTATATTATATTACAACACGATCGTAAACGTACAGCCGTTAAAAAAAGAAAAAAAAAAAAAAATGGTAAAGAAAAAATTTTCTTTTTCTTTTTTTCCTTTTTTTTCAAAATGAGGTAACGTTATCTAATTTTGGTGTACGGTATTATAAACGAAATGAGATCGATCGAATGCAGATACGTAATTAATACGCGTATGTACTTTCGAATTCGAATACGGCAAATAATCCTGTACACGTGAAAATACCTTCGCGTATCTGGTTGACCTCGTTCCTTCCACTCAAATCCGTTGCGAATGAAATCATATGCACCGAGGTCGCGATTCTGCACCGCAACACCATATCGCCACTTCACAGTGCGCACATAATCGCTTGTACTTTAATCTTTTACGATTCACGACACGTTGGCGTATCCATTAAACGTGTTCACGATCATAGAACACCGATGTGGGGCGTTAGATGCGCGGTATTAAAATTTCCACCTCGAATTTCCTTCTCGAGTATCGAGATTGATTTACAAAAAAAAAAAAAAAAAAAAAGAAAGAAAGAAAGAAAAAGAAAGGAAGAAATTAGAGAAAAAAGAAATTAAGGGAAAGAATTCTAATGTTTATTCTTCCACGTAGGGAGAATTTTTCTATCAGCAAATAAATTTGAAAAGTTTCATTTCAACTACGTACACGTCGTTAATTAAAAATATATTATATCACGCAAAACATATAATATATATTTTCAATCTATTAACAAGATCGAAGATATGGTTTCGTGGAATAATAGGAAAGATTGCATTGATCATCAAAAAGAAGAAGAAGAAGAAGAAGAAGAAACCAAACGAACGAACAAAAATAAAAGAAAACGAAAAAATCAGGATAGAAACGTTTCAACGCAAGAAAGAAAAGAGAAAACGGGGAAAAAAGAATTGTCCTTCCATACGAATATTTGTTTTACGAGTCATTGATATAATCGACGCTTGAAATAATTCATCGAACTAGGAATTCTAACTTGCGTATAATAGCCACACCTGTTCGATGTTATAAAGTTAAGATCTATTGTCGTCATTGGTTGCGTTTTATCGTCTGTAGTAGGATAATTAAGTGCGGTATCTAACGCGTGTACGCGAATTTTCTTTAAGCGATTAAAGAAAAGCGACTAGAGAAGAAAATCAATGATGTCAGTGACAACTGCAGCGACACGTGCAACCGTGTTCCGTTTGTTTTGTTCGTCTCTGCGCCAATTTAATTTGAAATAAAAACGATTCGATCGAATAGTTTTCATGGTTGCATAATACAAAGCGGCACTCTAGATCACGAATGATAAAAACATTTTTCATAACAACACGTTATAAAAAAGTATCTAATCGTTTCTAACGGCACGTCCGGTCTCGCTATTACGAATTACAAAGGCGTGTGCGTGTTACTCTTTCGTTTAACAAATTTTTATTTTTATTTGTTTATTTTTCTTTCTTTCTTAATGAACATATTTCTTAGATGAAACGTTTTTTTTTTTTTTACGTACCATTTTTCATTTCTCTCTTTCTCTTTCTCTCTATCAATCGATCGATTAGAAATATCGAAATTGAATTTGAATTTTCTCAGAAAATTTCTCAAAGTTATGAACGATATTAGAGACGAGGTTGGTTCTTCCTCTTTTTTTTTTATTTTTTATTTTTTATTTTTTATTTTTATTTTTAACAACCACCTTTTCCTCTTTAAAGTTCAACGAATATATCAAGGCGTACACGCGTACAGCTTCTCGATACGGATTATAAAAGACAAGATAATCTCTTACGAAGTAATCTCGATTAGGAGGAATAGGTGAGTAACGGTGTTGATCACGAGATTGATTTGTCTCATTCCTACGTTAGAAAATCTAAGTAAACCTTAAGTAGTAGTCATCGACGTGATTACTCAACAAATAATAAGAAGGACAAGTATACCGAACGAACAAAAGAAACTGTTTCACGAGTTTACTACTACACTACTACTACACTACTACACTACTACTACACTACTACTACTACTACTACTATACTACTACATTACTATTACCACTGCTACTCGTAAAAAAAATCTATTGTTCTTTTGTTGCTCTTGTTAGAGAAAAAGTTTTTGCTATGTTTTTCTTTTTTTTTTTTCCCTTTTCTCTACAGTAGTTGTGAAAACTCTATATAGTTATATAACAATAGTATCTATGGGTATACACCGTTATAGAAAATACTTGGAATGGTGTGTGAATTTCTCTCTCTCTCTCTCTCTCTCTCTCTGTCTCTCTTTTTCAAGGTCTAAAAGCAATTGTGTTTCAACAATATTCAACCTTTTGCAAAGAGGCAAGAAATATACGAGGAGTTTTATATTTGCTCGTTCGGCCTTTTACGAGATCAATTATGCAGTTAATATATTTGAATGTGCATTGTAAGAGAAGAACAAGAAGGATAAGAGATAATCCTGATAAAAGGAGACAAGATTTCTCTTATCGCTGTAGTGACTTTTTTCATTTCTTTTTTTTTTTTTCTTTTTCATAGAAAAATGCTTACGGAACAATACAGATTTACACGTTTCCTCTTTCATGATTCTTCCTTCTTCATAGAGCGTGACGTAATTTATGCAATCGCATAGGAATCTGCTTTATCGATCACGCCATTCAATAGTAATGAATAACTAGATAGTTATCTATCTATCTATCTATCTATCTATCTATCTATTTATCTATCTATCTATCTATGTACGTATTTATTTATTCATTTTAAATACGATCGTTCGCTCGATTTAGTCTCTCATTCTATTTCATCCATCGTTAGAAGAGTTCTTTTAATAATCATTTGTAAAAGTACAAAAACGATCGAAAAAGCTCTTCTCATCGTTGGAAAAGACAAAGGTTACATTGGCTTCTTGGAAAAGTTCGCTCGAGGCGAGTCATTATTTATTACATCGTTGGTATATATCATATATATATATATATATATGTATACGTATATATTTATCATGTTATTGTTCTTCGAATCTAGCAGGAAATTTGTTTAAAAAAAAATAACAAACTCCGTGAAACTCGATGAAAATAATTATATAAAATTTTAAACGTTCGAAACAAATCTCTCGTCGCTGTTCTTACGTAAGATATATACAAGCTTCATCCAAGTACATAAAATTCCTATTTTTCTTCGAATCGTGCGTGTACTTTCGAAGAATTAACACGATTGGAAAATTTACGATAGCCGAAGGAATTTGCATCGTCTTATATCGGATGATTTAAAAAAAATCGAGCCGACCAACTTTATAAATAATTCATAAATGACTTAGACTATATCGAACGTAAAGATATACGGTATAAAACGATGTAAATCCCTAGAATATTTTACTTTTTTTTTTTATAAGGTCAAGGACAGGATCAATTTAGTAATACCACGTTGAGTACTGACCTTTATCAATCCCTTGCAAATCCTTGGAAAAATCACTAGGTAATTTCTATAAGCTTTCTTCTCTCTCTTTCGAGAAGAAGAAGAAGAAGAAGAAGAAGAAGAAAAAATAAGTAGAATTTTTCCGACTTTTCTCTCTAATCGGCAATTTTTTCAATTTATCTTCTTATCCTAGGAGCAATCAATCCCTATATAAAGTAATCGCACAATTCCTTCGAAGAAGATTGCACTCAACGCAATAACAAGTTGATTGAAACGATATTATAAAAAATAGAGAGGGATTCGAGCTTGAGGCGATGCCGCATCGGCCGGCTATCTCTTCTAGTCGTCGTAGAAACGAATAAAACGGGGACGATATTATGCCGGATAAACTTTGGTAAGTATCGAATAATAGTCGACGAAAGGATTAGATAAGCGCGAGTCCTGGAATCGGAAATGTTCCGCAGTCTTACCTTGATACGTCGTTTGATGTAGCTTCTGTTTGTGCAGCTGTTCAATTCGGATCTTTGATGTTGCTGCTGTTGTTTTTCAACAACGGATGGTGGCTTTTCCAACCATCTGACGCCATGCTCGTTGTTCGTTTTGTTCTTTATATTGCTTTTCTCGTTATTGTTCACTTGCTGCTGCTGTTGATGATGATGATGCTGATGATGATGCTGATGATGCTGCTGTTGTTGCTGTTGCTGTTGGCGATGATTGCCGTGATTGATGGTGGTCGTCATGGTCGTCGGTGTGGTGGGTGCGTCCCTGTGGCTCTTCGTACGACGTAGCAATCGTCTCACGGTATTTTTCACGGTGGCGGCAATGTGTGTGCCACCACCACCACCACCACCACCACCACCACCACCACCACCACCACCTCGTTCGCCACCACCACCACCCCCACCTCCACCACCACCGCCGCCGCCGCCGCCGCCGCCGCCAGCATTCGAATCGTGGTGGTGGTGGTTCATCGATTTGTAGTCGACCTTCTTCACCCTCGTGCCTGGAGCAGGCGCCACCTTGTGGCCACCCGTCTCCATCACGTACATCGCAGCCACTGTGTCAACGTGCGGCGCAATTCTGACGACTTTACCCTCCTGCTATCTGCTTATTCGTCAAAAAATACTTGACGAATTGAATTTACTCCTCCCTCTCGTTTATGTCCTTCCTTCAATTTTTTTCTTCTTCTTCTAAATCGTTTGCCTTCTCGACGAAATATCAGTTACTGTGTGCCGGACGAACGAAGAAAGTTGATCGTTGCTGATACTGTGACGTTTTCACACGGAGTGAAGTTTTCCCCTTGTCGAGGGCGTGTATCCCCTATCTCTTCGGATACACCGTGAAAGAGCGAGATAAGTCGTCTTCGAAGAAAATCGATTCTACGAGTTTGCGTTCCTCCCCTTTTTATCGTCCCTCTTTTATTATTTTATTTCGATACCTTATGCGGAATGTGACTTCGGCGTTTTGGATTCTCAGACTTTTCCCCCTTGAAAAACTTTGCTCCTCAAGGTGAAAAGGTAGATCCTTCGGACGATTTCGCGAGCACTCGTGAAGTTTCCCGTCCACGCACATTCGTTCGATAACTAATATCTAAATGAACAAGGTCTTGGTATATCTTCTATCGAGAATGTCTTCTTTGGGGGTTGCACTATTTCTGTGGATGTTCGCGATCAATATGAGTATTAAAACGTTTTCCGTTTCTGTGTAATGGAGTGAAAATGGTGAATGAAGAGAAATGAAAAGGGTTTCTCTCTCTCTCTCTCTCTCTTTCTCTCTCGTGACACTCTTTCTTCAATAAGGAAGATCGATATAGGAGGAGTCCGAGAGAATTCGCGAAAATGGCAGCCGCGATGCGGTCGACCTCTTTGACGAGCGAACAGAAACCTAAAGTTAATGTTGCCTTGTCTTGTCCTGTTCCGTATTGTCCTGTATTGTACCGTCCTGTCCTCTTTGCACGTTATCTCTTTCTCTCTCTTTCTCTATCAGTCTATCTACCTATCTGTCTGTTTGTCTGTCTATCTACCTATCTATCTATCTATCTATCTATCTATCTATCTATCTATCTCTCTCTTTTTTTAATATTTTTTTCCTGCTTTTGTGTTTTCTCGTCGGTCCGCGAGCTACTAACGAGGAGAGACGGCCTTGTACGATCACCCTTCTCGGCGTTCCTGCTAACACGTCGCTCGAGAAAGAGAAAGGAGAACAAGAGGAGAGGAGAGAAAGAGGGAGAGCCTTGAATCCACTCGGAGAAGCGCGTTAATCGCTCTGCTCTCGCGGTCAAGAGAGAAAAAGGGTCTCTCTCTCTCTCTCTCTCTCTCTCTCTCTCTCTTTCTCTTGCTCTCCTTCTCCTTCTCTCCCTTTTTCATCGACGACAAAGTTGGAAAAAATTATCGATCTTATCTTGCTGACCCACTTTTATCCTATACAAGTATGTATTATGATTATAATAATTAGCCCCTCTAATTCACTCACTCACTCTCTCCCTCTCTCTCTCTCTCTCTTCTTCTCATTTTTCTGTTTTATTTTATTTATTTTTTTTCTTGTCATTCTTTCTTTTATATAATTGATTTAGCTGGATTATAAATTATAATGTCTCAATTTTTGTTTAGCATGCCAGACATGCGCAGTTTTCAACGCGTCAAAGAATTACGATAGACCGACGTGGTAACGCAGGTCAGTGCACTCGATAAACCTTTCCTCTTTCTCTCTCTCTCTCTCTCTCTCTCTCTCTCTCTCTCTCTAGTTCTCTTGGAGAATGACGAAAAAATTCAAATGATCGAAAAAGAAAATTAATTTCGTCCGATACTCGATACTAAATTATACTACATACACATATTTATATAATAATTTATATATATATATATATGTATGTATATATATACGATGAGGATATAGTAAGAAAAGAAGAGAATGTGTGGGATCGTACTTTCCTTTAAGCAGTGCGATTAGCGTGGAACGTATGCTCGGCCATCTGAGACTATCACCGATATGACGTCATACTTCACCATCCATGCAAATCTATGTGGTTATGGGTGTTTAAATAACACTACGGTTATTTGTTACGCGTCCTACGATCGAATCTATCTATATGATATAGATCTCTTTCTGTCGTACAAACGTATACACCTCCTATATATAAATATATACATACATATATATATTATATACATATATATATTATATACATATATATATATATATGTAATACCTACGTAACAAGCTTTACGTTCGCGTATATATTCGCGTCGAGCGTTAGACGTAAAAGTTACTCGATCGATAAAATCCTATCGAAAATAATTTGCGTGCCTTTCGTGAGCCGTCCATATACATATACGGAAATAAATAATTGTCGTTGATTTACTTATTTACGTAATCCCGTGCATATCTGTTCTTGAGATATCTTATTAAGAAACACAAAATTAAGAAATAACAAAATTAGAAAAGAAATAAAAGAATGAAAAAAGAAAAAAGAAAAATGTTCCATAGCGATAACAAAAGTTTTCAGACGAGGAAGCGGAAACTCTTTTTACTACGCTACGCGAGTAAACAAATATGTAAACGACGACAATAAGCGACGACGTACGTACGAGTTTGGACTACGATCGAGTTCGTGTAACGGGAAAGACGCGTACATATATGTGTGTGTCGTGCGTAGATACACACACACACACACACACACACGTAAATTTACGTCATCGTTCGATTTCGGAAAAATCTCGAAATCTCGGCAAATATCGTAGATCTTCGTCCACCTTTTCTATCGTACAATGGAATTTTCTAAGAGAGACAGAGACAGAGACAAATGAATCCGCGTGACGTCATTACATAGACCGATGACGCGCATAAAGAAATAATCATGATCGACTTTTATAAGACGAACTTCAACCTATTCCTATCGCGATCCACAACGATCTATTTATCCGAACGAATAAGACGATTCTATTAAATCTTTTATTAATATTATTATTCCGAGAGAAATACGTAGATAAATACGTAGAAGAAATCGAATGAAAATTTGTTACGAAGAAATACGATAATAATCGGTAGCAGCTATTAAACGACGAGCTGATAACAAACGAATTAAATTACCGGGATTATTTTTCTTATCGGATTACGCATCAACGATCGATATAGGTTCGTTCGAACGATTAATTGATCATTAGGTATTATTTTCAATATTATCGATCCCAAAACTCCTATCATCTTTCAATTATCATTATCGATATTATCATTATTGTCATTAATATTGCTATTATTATTATCATCATTATTCGTAATTTTATTACGCACTATGTCTCGATCGATCAAATTTATTTTTAATGGAATTTGTTCACTGGTTCGATCGGAAAGAGATATTTCGTGAAAGAATTTCGAAAAGAGGAGGAGAGTGTTGAGGGAAGGGAAGGAGGAGAGAAAAGTATCGCTCGAAACGAAGTGAAACGGACGTTAACTCGCAAACGAGTAGGTAGATATCCCAAAGGCACTTTTAAAGGATGGTAGGAAGGAAACAAGAAAGGTGTGTGCGTGAGCGAACGAACGAACGAACGAACGAACGAACGAACGCTGTCTGTCGACTAGCTAGCTCTCCTTGAACGGAGCTCGGTGGTGCATATCTCCTTCGTCGTCTCTCGTGCGATGCACTCTACCCACGCGAGAATCAATCCGTGGGAAGAAGTAGAGAAGTAAGAAAAAAAGAAAAAAAGAAAGAAGGAAAGAAGGAAAGAAAGAAAGAAAGAAAGAAAGAAAGAAAGAAAGACAGAAAGAATGAACGAGGTCTTTCATTCTCGCGTTTGGGGTTTCTAGCGGATATCCTTGAAAAAATGTCCTTATATTCAACGATCCTACGATCGAGAGAAACGTTCGATCTTCGATCTAAAGATTAAACGGAAGAAAAAAATTAATAAGTAAAATGAAATAAAAAAACAAGAAAGAAAAAATAAGAGAAGAAAGAAAGAGGAAGTGGAGAAACAAAAACGAATAAAGATGACGTTTTCGATTTTGTTCGTTCGTTACTTTTTTCTTTTTTTTTTTTTTTTAAACGAGTCACAAGACAACAATCGTCGTACGAGACCGCGCCAAAAATTCATTTCTGTCTTGCCACGTAATTCAAAGAAAATGTCGACTTTCCCAAGCGTCCCTCTTAACGAGTTTTTTTTTTTTTTTTTTTTTTTTTTTTTTTTTTTTTTTTTTTTTTATTAACGCGTTCTTGTCTTAACGCAACGAGATCCGACAATGACAAAAACGACGACGACAACGACGACGACAACGACGACGACGACGTCGTCGTTTACATCCGTTGGTTGCCCGCTTGTCGTACCATGTAAACCGCGAAATATTACACCGCAAGCACACATGGTGTGCGTGCGATCGACTTCTACGAGGACGAGGACGAGGACGAGGGCGAGGGCGAGGGCGAGGGCGAGGACGGCGTCGTGCTACCATGCAGCTTCCAAAAGATATATAGAGTTAAAAATAGATAGATAGATAGATAGATAGATAGATAGATAGATAGATAGATAGATAAATAGATAAATAGATAGATAGAGAGAGAATCTGGAGCACGTCCGCTCCCAACAAGAACGGTAATTACCAATTATTTGCAATTCGGCTTAGCCGAGCGAAGGGAGACGATCTCTCTCTCTCTCTCTCTTTCTCTCTCTCTCTATCTTTCTCTCTCTCTCTATCTTTCTCTCTATCTCATATACCGAACGCGAATTAAACGTATAAATATTTTTGCATCGGTTCTTCGCCGTCATCCGAGGTCGTTAAATACTGAAATAATAATGAACTGTAGGGACTACAATAATATAATCTCCGTGCGTTAAGCGAAACGATCTACGATAAACTTATTAATTCTTTCTGACCTGATCGTGTCTAAAGTTTACGTATCTGAGTCGTACATTGGAAATATATAGTTTTCTTCTTTATGATATAACAAAGTGTTAATATACTTGTATAGAAGTCATGTAAATGGACACTGTGCCGCGGACACTTTTCTCCACTCACCGAGTTACACTTCGTTAAGTATTCACAATAATCAGGATGTTATATACTAAAGACAATGAGTAAAAAAAAAGAAAAAAAAAAAAAAGAGATAAAAGACACGAATACGTACGCTTGAAATCAGACGCTTAGCACCTGTCGTTGATATATATATATATATATATTCCTTTACCCTTTCCTTTCGTAAGGGAAGCAAAAAAAAAAAGAAAGAGAAAAAAGAAAAAATGAGGGAGGGAGGGAGAAAGAGAGAGAAAGAGAGAGAGAGAGAGAGAGAGAGAGAGAGAGAGAGAGAGAGAGAAAGAAAAAGAGAAAAAATGCGAACGCGGTCGCAGTAAAAATCGCACTCACAAGCAACGTCACAAAGATTCGTAAGGGAGTCTCTCTCTCCCTAATGTCGTTAAGTTAAATGAATTAGCGGTGGTTCTCCGATACTCCGATGGAAACACGTAACCTTAGACTCCGTTCTAGAAGCTCAAGTATAAACGTGGATTGTACGACGACGACTGTCACGCGCCGTTCAAGCGCTCTCGTAACTTTACACTCTTCTCTCATCGTATTTCTTTCTCTCTCTCTCTCTCTCTCTCTCTCTCTCTCCCT
>NC_057690.1:828645-843708 GCF_014466175.1 Vespula pensylvanica | reverse complement strand
CTCTCTCTCTCTCTCTCTCTCTCTCTCTCTCTCTCTCTTTCTCTCTTTCTCTGACTCTCTGTGCATGTATTGTACGTACAAGTATATATACACACGTTTTGCGAGTGGGAGGACACGCGTCTTTGTTAGTGATATTTAATGACTTCAATGCAAACGCGGACTGTGTCTCTTCGTTACAGCTTTGTTAGAATAATAATGCACATTGTGCTCATTCGAATTCAAATTACCCGCGTTTTTTTTCAACCTAATATACCACGTATCATCATTTTAATGGAATATTTCCAAGCGCAAGCGCGAAAAGAATAATGAAAGAGTGAAAAAAAAATAAATAAATAAATAAATAAAAAGAAAAAATGAGAATGAAATAGTATCCGCGTAATAGTGAGTTTCATCATTTTTCTTTTTTGTAGATCGTGTAAGAAAAATATATTAAAAAATGAAAAGTAAAGAGAAAAGGATAAAGAAAAAAAAGAGAGAGAGAGAGAGAGAGAAAAAAATGTATAAGGTGAAAACGATCACGTTTTTTCTGTTCTCTCATTGTCAGTAACAATTTACTTCTCCGAGGTAAATCCGTGTCTCGACTCCGAGATGTCATAAATTTTGTTTTACGCGACTTGATAACAGTTACCACGCCGGCTAATAATCTTAATAGTATTCCAAGAGTCTCTCGCCATTTAACCTGTTGCACGAGCACGACTGAAATGTTCAAATGCGAGAAAAAAAAGAAAATCAAGAAAATACAAAAAAAGATGAAAGAAAATAAAAAGAAACAAAAAAAGGAGAAGAAGAAGAAGAAGAAGAAGAATAAATCAAAATCAAGGATGATTCTGAGTGACTCGACAAAGAACATCCTTAATATAAAGATATCGTGATATATATGGCGAACCATTTGTAACGAACTACCAAACAAAAATTCAAACGTTGGAAAATTTTCTGTTTCTTCGAGATCAAATTATTTTTTATTTCTCTATCTTTCTGTTCCTCTTTTTTTTTCCAATATAGAATAACCAAAAGTGATCGTATTATATAGATCACTCTGTATATTGAATGAATATTAAGGCTGGTCACGTTTGCAAATGCTTACGACATCTCTCTCTCTCTCTCTCTCTCTTCGATTGCTAAAATTGATCGAATTGCAAGTCAGAGACAGACTATGAATTACCAGTCAGTCAGTCAGTCAGTCAGTCAGTGAGTCAGTCAGTCAGTCAGTCAGTCATTTAGTCAGTTAGTTAGTCGAGTTAGATTTTCGCGACATCTTCTGCCGTTAAATACGTACGTGAGAGCTCAAGAGCTACGAAACCGGACGCTAAGTCGATGAATATTCTAAAGTCGAATCAAGGATGATCATCGCGCGCAATAACGGCGCCATTAATCGTCGAATACTTCAACAACCTGTACGAGCATCGATTCGAAGCAGTTATAATATATCGAAAGTTTATTAAAAACAAATTGACTCCGTCAACGATTACGATCATTTCTTTTCTTTTCTCTTTTTTTTTATTCTTGTTTTTCTTTCTTTATTTATCCATTTTTTTTTCAACAAACGTTTCAACTCGTTTTATTCGATAAAATCTTCTTGCGCGATGACAAATATTTTACTCGCGAAGTTTGCGCATGATTGATTCTACTTAAATCGAAAACATTTCCTTCTTTTTTTTTTTATCATGAATCTACCTCCCCCACACACCCACCCCTCGCTGCATTCGTTCGCCACATATTGCAACATGATAAAAGCGTTTGGAAATTTTCTGCTCGATACATCTGTTCGTTGTTTCTTTTTCTTTTTTCTTTTTTCTTTTTAATAATAAATTATTTAAGCAAGAGATTCTAACTATCGTAGCTTCTTTACCATCGCTTATTATTATTTTTTCTTTTTTATACGATTGAATCATTGTCACCACGAATGTTGTCCCCTTTGTGAGCGATGTTTAAACATTGACATACAATTATTTATATTTTTCCTTTACACATAAGCGTTCCAAAAAGGACGAGTTATATCTCGAACATTGGTAAACTTGAAAAAATTCCGAAATAAAGGACAAATAGAATAAGTAAAAAGGAGAAGAAGGAGAGAAAAAAAAAGATTAAGGAATGTTAGTTTCTAATCAACAGTTTCCTCTCTATCGACACAATTCCAAGAAAGAAAGATGATGACATCAGCATCCCGTAGACACAAATGATAAAAGTATGAAAACGATAATTCAGTAATGCAACGCATTTTCGTATAACGCGTTTGACAAAAAAGAAAAAAAAGAAAAAAAAAGATGATAATAACAATAATAAAAAATAATGGAAAGTATTCGTCGTACCAACTTGTATCGATCAATGTATCGATCGATAGAGATCGCTGTAGTCTACTGAACACTGAGAGGACAACACTCGCGAGAAAGAAAAGAAAAGAGAAAGAGAAATAGAGAGAGAGAAAGAGAGAGAGAGAAAAAGAAAGAGAAACCACAAATGTTTTAGGAACGAACATGAATACGTTTATAGCGTGTTGTATATAATTCCGAGTAGATCGAAACGATCGAAGAGAAAATCCGTCGTGGTGTTTAGCGTGCGCGCGCGCGCGTGAAAGAGCTAGAGCTCAGTTGTGCTGCTCGATCGCGGGCCTCGTGCTAACTGAACTCGTCGTTTGCTGAGTAGCCGTGGCTGACTCCTCGAGTGAGCTCGAGAGCTCGACAGGGACACGCGAACGACGAACACAGCACGACTCTAGCTAAGCGAGCTTCTCTTCGTTACTGAATCTTAACGGCGATACGCGTTTTCCATATATATATGTATATTATATATATATATATATATGTATGTATGTATGTATGTATGATGTGTACGTACGTGTGCGTGTGCGTGTGTACAGATGTATACACGTATAAGTGTGTATATATGGATACGCGTGTTTATTGACTGGCCCTCTCTCTTTCTCTTTCTTTCTTCTTCTTTCTCTTTATACTTCTCGCCTATATCCATCTCTATTTCTCTTTTACTACTAGCGCTTATATTACATATATGTGTGTGTATGAATGTATCCATTTATGTATATAAATACCACTCGTGAATTCGGTAAACGAATGTATAGAGATATATGAACGACTGTTTCTTTTTCTGCCTTGAGGTCACGACTCTTTCAACTTTTCTCTCTCTCTCTCTCTCTCTCTCTCTCTCTCTCTCTCTCTCTCTCTCTCTCTCTCTCTCTCTATGTTTATAATGACTGTATATAAATGACACGAATACCACGAAAAAGATCAATCAATCAATCAATCAATCAATCAATCGATCGATCGATCGATCGATCAATATTCTCAAGAAGACTTTCGCGAAGAGATATATGTAATATATTTCCTCTCGATTTATATCTACCGACAGGCTCTGAATGAAAATGCGTTTTATGCGACATCTTTTTGTTCCCCCACTACTCGAACGACAGTTTGACTATTTTACGGATAAATGATCGAGAAAAAGGAGAAAGAAAAAAAAACAGAGAGAGAGAGAGAGAGAGAGAGAGAGAGTAAAAAAGAAGAAGTGTAGTTAACTCAAAAGATAAGACAGAAGGTCCAAAAGATTTTGAAAAGAACGAGACACGTAATACGTCGACAGTCGCTGTTGACAAAAACCGCCTTCTCATTATTTTTGCCTGTGGGTGGTTGTCTTTATTCGTGAAACGTGCGTACGCTAGTCACGTAAAATCTTTTCTGTTTCTCTCTCTCTCTCTCTCTCTCTCTCTCTCTCTCTCTCTCTCTCTCTCTCTCTCTCTCTCTCTGTTCAAACAGCAAACAGGCAACTACTAGGCGTGCGCATGTGCGCCAGCTTGGCTGCTTGTTGCCTGGACGACTGCTGTTGCTGTTGTTGCTGCTGTTGCTTCGAATGCCATCGGCTGAATAGAAATTAAACGGCACAAACCGCGCCTAGATGCATTCGTTGTGCAACGAAAGCGTTTAAGAGACGTCTCTTGTGGTTCGCAAGCAAGAGTCACGAATAACTGAGTAAGGCCAGGGAATGAGGTGGGGAGGGGGAGGGGAGGAACGTGGTACATCAAGTATGAGGATAGATCCATTAGATTAATTGACTTCGGGACCCAACGCGCATGATACGTGGAGAACGAAGAGGAGGGGTGTGGTGTGATGTGGTGTGGTATGGTGTGGTGAGGTAAGGTGAGGTGAGGTGAGGAGAAGAGGGGAGGACCTTGACTCGAACCTTATTTTCTTCATCCTCCTCCTTCTTCTTCTTCTTCTTCTACTTCTACTTCTCCTCCTCTTTCTACTACGGTCTTTTTTAATTCGACTTAATTTATTAGATACGATGCATATTATAAAAAGATTCAGCTAACTCGAGATATGCATTTTTTATTCGAATTCCGAATGAAAATGATCATCGATGGAGATTAGATATTTTTTTCCTTGTTTTGTTTGATACGAACGATAAATAATGCGA
The DNA here is from genome assembly GCF_014466175.1 of Vespula pensylvanica. Classification (NCBI taxonomy): domain Eukaryota; kingdom Metazoa; phylum Arthropoda; class Insecta; order Hymenoptera; family Vespidae; genus Vespula; species Vespula pensylvanica. The sequence goes on along the minus strand of NC_057690.1, from coordinate 839,280 downwards.
AAGTAGAATGTGACGAATAAATCATTCGATTCGTAAGAATGATTATAATAAAATTGGAATGGTAATGATCGACGTTTTCTTTCTTTTTTTTTTTTTTTTTTTTCTTTTTCGTTGCACTTCTATTTTTGTTCTTCGTATAATTTCGAGAGAAAAAAGTTTGCAACGGAAAAGCCGATCATCGATCGTGGATTTGTTGTTGAAAGGTTTCGGAAGTGGAAAGTATGTACGTGTGCATGTCTGTGTGTGTTTAAATGTATTGCATTTTGCAATCTACGTAAAGAACTTTCTCGCGAAGAGAACGGATGCGTTTTCAATGATGAAAGTAACGGTGCATAACGAAAAGAGAAATTTTATGATGCATGTATGTATATATACGTAAATAAGATGAAATGTATTTATGCATATGGCCGGATATGTGTGTGTGTATACATATGTACGATCAAAGTTTGATCGAGATCATCGATCCGTCTTCGAACGTCGTTTAAATCGATTCGACTCAACATTTAATTCGGAGTTTACTAACAAAATAACAAAATAATACGCATAAGTTAATATTTTTGAGATAATTCGAAAAAAAGATGAAAAAAAAAGAAAAAAAGAAAAAGATCATTGCTCTCTTTCATAAAAATTTGTACGTTTGACCTTGACACCGATTACGCGACGAAGTAGAGATATCACGCAATTTCTTTTTTTTTTTATTTATTCGCGATCTTTACTAATTGTAACGAAACACATTTGTCGCTTTGCTATCTTGCTAAAAAAATAAACGTACATAGTAATGTAAACATATGTATATATATATATATATATATATATATATATATATATATATATATTTATGTATAATGTGATTTCACGTACGTACACGAACGTATATAAGATTGTTTGTTACGAATAAAAAAATATGTGATCGATATGACGTCGAAAATCGAACTGAAAGTCATTTAAATTAATCCTCCTTATCTTCCGACGAAGCATTCGACTATTTTTAAACATTTGCCAAGATTCAAAACGAGTTTCGAAGATAGGAGGAGGGAACGTACGATAGACCACACCCTCGTCAAAATTTATATATCCTTCGCGAAATCACCTCGCTCATTTGTCAGTTTGGATCGATCTACGGTTGAAAAACGATTTAAGTACTCGAGATAAAAAAAAAAAAAAAGAAATGTTTCACTTCATAAAGAAGAAGAAGAAGAAAAAAAAAAAAGATCTGTCGAACGGATCTGCGTCTTTTTTCTATCGTGAATGGGTTCGTAAGAGGCTAATTGTACGATTGACTCATGTGAATAATTTATCGAGATCATTCGCTAATTTCATTCTTATTCCGGATCTTGAAGATGAGTAAGACGACCATCGTAGAAACGTGAGTGAGTCAGTCAGTCATTCGCAAAAAAAAAAAAAAAACAAAACAAAACAAATAAAAATAAAAATGAAACAAAATAAATATATATATATAAAAGAAAAAGAACTAAAATCGTTAACATATGTAAAATAGAACTTGTACGTCACATCGTGAAAAAAGAAATGCGTGCATTAAAAGAATTCGAGTTGGTGCACACGTAGAAAAATACTTACGTTTATTTTTATCACGACAATAAGAACGAATTTGTAAATAACGAAAGAAAATTGTTTCTGATCGTAAGATCAATTCGATAAAAATGTTATATAGGTAACTTGTTAACTTCTACTTTTTTTCTTTCTTTCTTTCTTTCTTTCTTTCCTTTTCTTTTTTTCTTTTTGATGAATTTATTCATCCTTTCTCTCTTGATACTGTAACTACTCCAACTAAACGTAAAGTGCTCGTCACATGTATGTATGTGTGGGCTGTCATACAAACAAAGTTACATAGCTCGTGTTTGCGCGTTCCCTCCCTCTCTCCCTCACACCCTCCCTCGCACCCTCGTTCGTTCGCTCGCTCGCTCGCACAGGATAAGTGGATTATACTCTCGGAACACATTAGTCTCTAAGAATAGAATTCGCTAGTATTAGAGTGCGTATCATAGATAGAGAAAGAGCCGTAGTAGTTCGATCAAGAAAGAAAAGTATGATTTAGACGAGTTCTACAAATTACCCGACAATATCTCTACGAATTCGATTTATTCTGGTCGCGTTTAGAAAATTTTCTTTCTCTTTCTCTCTCTTTTTTTTTTTTTTTCGAAATCATACGTCAACAATATCCCGTTCTTTCGTAATAATTTTCGTAATAATTCACTCGTGAATGATATAAATTAGTAAAATAAAAGTAAATCGTAGATAAATACAGTACAATTTTCTTTTCTTTTTTTTTTTCGTTTTTCTTTGTAATTAAAAACTAGAAGAACAAAAAAAAAAAGAAAAGAAAAGAAATTCACGAAAGTTCTTTATTAAAAATATATTAAAACGATCGTGTTCGATTCAGAATATTGGCCTTTGACCAAAATCTTGTTAGCACAGATAACCCGTGATTTAAAATATTCCATGAATTACGTCTTTATCTTTGACTTTATTATACCGGTTTACGTATGTACATAAACGAGCACGCACACACACACACACACACACTATGATTTTACTCTCTTGTTTTGCTTTGCTCTCGTTCCCTTTGTAAACGAGCTCGTAAATAATAACTAATAAATATTCGATTATTTGCTATGTCCATTAATTATGTTATTAAGAATAATAATAATATTAATAATATTAATATTAATAATAATAATAATAATAATAATAATAATAATAATAATAATAAATTGTATCAAAGAAAAATCATCGTAGCGTGTCTCGAATATTTGCTTGTAGGAAAACGAGAGAGAGATGCGTCTATATTACAAAAAAGAAAAAAAAATGGCATATGTCATTGTTTTAACGGGCAATTAATTAAATAAAGTCATCTGGCAATAGCAGAGACAGTGATATATCGGAACGTGAAAGGTTCTAATAAACACGTAAAATATAAAGATACGTTTTATAAAATATCAAATAGAAATTAAGAATAATAAAAAAAAAAGAAAGAAAGAAATAAAAAGAAAGAAAGAAAAGAACAGACGGGAAAAACAAAACCAAAAAAAAAAAAAAAGAAATACAAAAAAAGGAGGACACGAGCTTGGATGATAAGGGACAAAACGAACGAAGGTCCGATATCTAAGGATTTTTTAATAATAATATTAGAAAACGGCGAGAACGTGCTTTTGCTTGAATTAATTATACTTACGCGGAATCGCGTGAAAGACGAACCCTTTCCCTGTAAAATTTAGAAATAAAAATTATATATTTCATGGACTAAATTCTAAATGTTAAGAATGTGATGGATTATAATCGTTATTTTTAAAGAGATTTTGTCGATGTATTATACAAGTTTGCCCTTCGATTTATCGATTCTCCCCGTAGGCCACATTAAATCAACATAAGCCTGGGTGAAAGGTGTCCTTGGCATTGCACGACTACAAGACAACGAAGATGGCATCTTTGAGGAGAAGCCTTGAAATTTCTAATATACCCTTTCTGTCTAATATACTCCTCTCTCTCTCTCTCTCTCTCTCTCTCTCTCTCACTCTTTCTCTCTTTCTCTATGAACTCTACTATCTCAATTCTGGAATATATTTCATGTTGTTATGTACGTTATGCTGCGAAAAATCGATATTACGTGCGTGTGTTTCCCGTATAAATTCAGGTATATAAATCATCTTCCTTAATTAACGAATGGAATTATTTTCGGCCAAGATTTCTTTCCCAAACAAACGAGCAAGAAAGAAAGGAAAAAAAGAGGAATAAAAAAATAAAGAGAGAGGAAATACGAATATTATACGATTGTTATTTAAAAAAGTATAACGAGAATGTAAAAAAAAAAAAAAAAAAAGGGTTCTTTTTTTTTTAATATCGTCCGAAACAGAAATGATCAAATAAACCGTATGATTTCTTAGGGCATTAATTTGATTCACGATTGCAAAACAGCTTTCGGTCAATAGTGATAATTTATGAATTCAAGCTCGTCACTTTGATTGAATTAATTCAATGCCATAGAAAAGAAAGAGAGAGAGAGAGAAAATAAGACAGAGAGAGAGAGAGAGAGAGAGGAGGGGAGAAGGAGTTTCGTCTGAGTGACATTTTCCGAAATTTGTGACCAGCATACTGATACTCGTCTATCCCGTTATATAAACATAATATATATTTGCATCATCACGTCTCTCGTCTTTCGTCTTTCGTCTCGAGTACACCTACATATGTATGTGAACGTATATCAAGCCTTTCTCTCTCTCTCTCTCTCTCTCCCTCTCTGCGTTTGTTTATATGCGTGTATATACCAGCTGGCGGAAAAATAGAGCAACGAATAAGACGCAACATTCAACATGCGAATCAGTGATACATATTCATAAATAATGATGAAATATGAAAGATAATTGAAATTAATTGCAATTTTATTTTCCATACTTTTTTTTTTGTTTTTTGGATGAAGAAGAAGAAGAGACACAAAGAGAAAGAGAGAAAGAAAGAAAGAAAGAAAGAGAGAGAGAGAGAGAGAAGGCAAGATGAAAATCAGGACATTGCATCAATCCTCTTTTTCTATTTTTCTTCCCCTTCCCCCCCCCTCTGTCTCTCTCTCTCTTTATCATTATTATTTTTTTCTTTTTTATTTTTCTAACATACGCACGCGCGCACGCAAGTGTCCGCCTCCAATTTTAGTCGAGCCGCGTCCTAGTTGAGATATGTTTAGAAACGTTATAATCGATGTCATCTTCTCTCTCTTTCTTTCTCTCATATCAACTCTCTCACATATCAACAGAGAAAGAAAGATTTTCTTTTATCTTTCATTTTTCTTATACATTGTTTCTTTGACTCGCTTAGGAAAATTCGATCTAGTAAAAAATGTAACCATATCCATATCCGTCTATATCGCTGTTGTCTTGAAAATCTACCCAATCGTACTACCCCATTCATCCTCACCCCCATCCCTCATATATCTTCTTAACCTTGAAATTATCGATTACGATATCCCGAAAAAATCTTGCGATCGATTCGTATCGAAAAGAAATATTTAATCTCGTAGGGAGGATTCTCCATGTGACGTCACTTACTCGGCATGATCTCACTCGTTTGCTCGCGATCATTCTCCCGTCGAGTGGTAGCAAGTACGAGCAGTTATGTAATCGCAAAGTGGAAGAAAAAGAGAGAAGAGAGAAAAGAGAGAGAGAGAGAGAGAGAGAGAGAGAGAGAGAGAGAGAGAGATCGTGCTCTCGCAAGAAAAGCCTTTTCTACAAACTCGAGTAGGAGGCCTTCTTTTCTTAACGAGCTACTGCTGCTCCTACTATTACTACTACTACTAGTATTATTACTACTACTTTTACTACCACCACCACCACCACCACCACCACCACCACCACCACTATTACTACTCTACTACTACTACTGCTATTACTGCTACTGCTATTCTAGATACGATGCGATGAATCTCCACAGTTCCGTGAATAGTTATTTTCTAGACAGCACGGCTAGTTTCAGAGTAACGAATGTAACAATGCGTACGCGGGTCAAGATCAAGAATAACTTTGAAATCTTCATCGATGTATATAAATATATCGAGTATTATTCTGACGATACAAATTTTACTTTCCATGAATCTTTCACGAGGGATATGAAATGTAAATTTTCGAGAGAGAGAGAGAGAGAGAGAGAGAGAGAGAGAGAGAGAGAGAGAGAGAGAGAGAGAGAGAGAGAGAGAGAAGAAAATATGTGTATATATATATATATATATGTATGTATATAAATATGTGTGTGTCCTTACAAGATGGTATCAGAAGAATTTAGGCAATTTTAAGGCCAATCACTCTTCTCTCGAAAAATTTTGTTTAGCAACCAATTCTTTTTTTTCTCTTCCTTTCTTTTATCCTTCTTTCTCTCTCCTCAGATTGTAAAAAGGTGACTTTGGTAAGATAAAGTAATCGTAAAAATTAACTAAAAAAAAAAAAAAAAAGAAAAGAAAAAGAAAAAAAAAACAAAGAGTTATTTGATTTCTAAAATCATCCGAAAAACTCTTGATCCGTTCTGTTGCACTGATTTGTCAACGCAGTAATGGAAGATCGCGTTTAGAAAGAGAAAAGATAAAAATAAAAATAAAAAAAGACGAGGTATGACAGAAAAGAGATTGGAAAGGCCAGGCTAAAATTTTTTTGGTGTATCAGCACGTTCGTTCCTTGGTTGAAAAGATGAGGAATGAGTAACACGGAGGAACGAGTCCTTGAACGCGCTTCGAAACGCATTCGCCGGCGAATTACAAGTGCACGCTGCATCGACGTTGCAGAAGAATATGCCACGTCGTGCTGGTACACCAGCTGGTGCTGTTGCTGGTGCTACTATCGCTGATGTCGATGCGCTGGTTAGTGGTGGTAACTCTCGAAGGCAACTCGAAGCCTCTTTTCATCGGATTCGAGTCAAAGTGTGCAGATGATGATCGATTCGCGAAGAGGCCCAAAGAGGCCGGCCAAAAAGCCCTTCTTCAGATTTTTCTCCAATCTCGAATTTTCCTCACGACCGCTTATCTCGTCGATCTTACTCGAGCACAGCTTGCACGTAACTGTCACGTTCCACGTCGTGACATCGATATTTTAGTCATTTCAATAAGAATCTCCTATATATCCTCACGAGATAGCTCCTTCTTTTCCCTTTTTCTTTTTTCTTCCTTCTTCTTCTTTCTCTTTCAATCCTCCGCTATCCGCAATTCCAACTTTTCCAACGATTTATCGGATTTTTTTTTCTCTTCTTTTCTATTTTTCTATTTTTGTGTTTTTTTCTTTTTTTTTTTTTCTTTTTTATTTTCCTTGAATTCGGAATTTTTATTAGAAATTAGAGTTGCGGTACACGCTTTTATTATTCGATAGATAATCCATGAGGTCATCTTCTTTTTTGCTTCTTCGAATTAATTACTAGACGAATTCTCGTTCGGTCTAAATAAATGATTTCGCGCGTACACATAGACGTACAGGCAAATATTCGACATGCGCCATGTCAAAAACAAAGAGTCGATTCTTACGCTCTCGTGTCCTCGATATTTCTCGATTAATCGAAAATTGTTACCGCGTGATCGGTTCGAGTGTGTTTGGAGAACAAACAGACAAAGTCTGTAAAACGCCTCTATATTCTCGATGGGATGGTCTATAAAATCGAATGCGTTACCAAAGTTCTCTATTCGTTGTGTATATATGTATAGACACGAGTTTAGTCATTAATACCTATCGTGAGCTAACTTTTACTGCGGGTCTTTAATATTCGAATAAGACTATAAGCTGTTTATACACGATATTAATTATGCAAGGGATATATCTACAAGGAATTCTCTATGAGACTAGTAGACATAGTAGACGATAGAACTAATGCTCTAGCGTGAGAAAAAATTTGTCGAGTGAACGAACAGATGTTGTCAAAACAAAGAAGGAAAGGAAATAATAATGAAAATATTCTTAAAAAAAAAAGAAAAGAAAAAAAATAGTAACTAAAAAGAAAATTCCTTTAAAAAAACAAATAATAATTCAAAAAAAAATAAAAAAATAAATAAATAAATGCTATTATATATCTATATATAGTATTCATATATTGGTGTGTGTGTGTGTGTGTGTATAATCTGGCAATCGACAATATTTTCATAAAGTATTTGGTTTCGAAGATGATCATAATAAAATAAATAAAGTCTAATATTACTTTTAGACTATCTTACAGGAATTTTATGAAAAACGTTCGATCGACGTATGTAAAAATCGTGAATTCCTTATTTCCACAACCAACCAACCAACCAACCAACCGACCGACCGACCGACCGACCGACCAAACAACCAACCGACCGACCAACCAACCATCTACCCACCCTTCTCCTCTTATCAACGGTCCGTACAACTGTCGATAACACTTCGTTCGGCTTTCGTTTCATATGCATTCGCAAAACCTTACTGGACAGCTGCTGTTCGAGGACGATCGGCAGAAAGCCGGACGCCATAAATGGCAGCAAGTATTGCCAACGCCGGTCGAAAAACTATTGTCCGTATTTTTAAAGTTGACTTATGCCTCCAACGAGTTATCCTAAAAAGTCAATAGTTTTTAAGGTGGAAAGCTGGTTCCACCTACGAGAAGGCGGTACACACCGGCCAACAACTTCTCTGTCTCTTTCTCTCTCTCGCTTTTTCAAAAGAGAGACTCGATAGAGTATATGCATACCCATGTCCATTTTATATATATATATATATATAACTTAGAAGAAAGATTTTTGTAAAAAAATTCAAAGATTTACGACGAATGTTCATTTCGTTTTTTATACGAACCGAGCGATCGAATATATTTATCTACTTTTGGAAGAGAATAAGAGACATAGATAGACGCACATTTTTCTCTTATTAATTCACTCCATTTGTTTTTTCTTTCCTTTTTCTTTTATTCTTTCTTTTATTTCCCTCTTTATCTTTATCTCTCTTTCTGTCTGTCTATTTTCACACACTCATGCACATTTACACGCGCACAGAGACTCTGTGAGTATCTCTTTCACTCATTTCTTCCTATGTCAGCTTATAAATGACTCTTCTACTTCTACGGCGTTACTCCTTTTTATTTTTTGCCTGAATGAGATCGTCGAAAACGAAGAGACGTTCTTTTCGCATATATACACAAATACATAATGCATGCACCCTGATTATATATACTATCGAGCTCGTAAATCTTTCAATTTAGGCGAGAAAGGAAGGTAAAACTTTATTGGTACAGCTCCTTCGAATAGGTATACTCGAAAGCTATTATATTATATCAACGTAACGACATTACGTAATAAAATATATTACGTATTCTTATATGACGACGAAGACGACAGTCCTAGTTACAAAATCTATTATGCAATCGTTAAATCGATAAGAGGCGAGAAACGTTTTGTAAAACATTGGAATGTAATTCGATAACGAAAGATCATACGAAACCGATCCAATTTTAAACTCTTCTTTCATTTTCCTTACGAACGAAGAATTAATAAAAAAAAAAAAAAAAAGAGAAATATATTTAAAAAAAAATAAATAAATAAAAAAGATATGCGTGTCGACCCGGAAGCTGCTTTCTACATTTTCTCTCCCTATGTATGTGTGTATTATATACGTATATATACACATATACGTATCAAGTAACACATATGTATTCCTCTCGTTTTCTTCTCTTTTGTCCTTTAACTCGAGTTACAAGTCGGAGTTGACTACGATCGCCATCTAGCGTTAATATCCGCAAGCTTCTCGATCGTCTTGCCACTCGATCGGTATTCCGTCGTTCAAGAAATTCAACTCGCGCACGCGTTTAGTTAAATATTGACGAAAGTATTTTCGTGTGAAAAAAATCGGGAAATATCCTCACCTCGTACGACGTCCTTCAAATTTACAAAGTAGTTCACGAACGATCGATCTTTTTTCTTTTTTTTTCTTTTTTTTTTTTTTTTTTTTTAAATTGGAGATGACTGGTTCATCATAATTTTGCAATAATAATTTGAAAAAGAAGAAAAAAAAAACAAACGAACAAACGTTCAGGCGATTTCTTTCTATTTTTCTTCGAGTTAAAAAAAGAACAAGAAAAATATTAAAACAATGACACGAAATATATATCGTGTGTCATTAAATAAGGCTCACGCGTAGTGACTTCGATGATATACCTTTTACGTCACACCCGGCTTAAACTGTAGATCGCTTCGATACGATCGCGAATTACTTTCCTTTCGAGTTACGAATGAGTCAGCTGCAGTTTTATATATATATACATATATATATATATATATGTATGTATGTATGTATGTATATATATTGTGTCGCTAAGTGAAAACTGTGAAGTTGAAAACTTCGTAAATGTAAAACTCTCGATCGAATATGCATTACATTTTTTTATCGTCCCTCTCATTTCGATCTCTGATAAGCTAAACAAATAAAAAAAGAAAAAAGAAGAGAAGAAAAGAAAAGAAATAATAAAATGATAAACACATACACATACATACATACATACAAACATATATATATATATATATATATATATATATTACATATTTGTTTGAAATTATTTCGTGGGCGGATCATTTAGAAAGAGTCGCAATTTGTGAAAGATATTCGAGTGCATCTGTTCTGTCGCTTGGTCGATAATGTATACGCGTATATATACATATATATATATATATACACATATATACGTATGTAGCGTGGTTCCATTAAAACGAAGGAACGAAGGAAAGGAGGGACAAACGAAGACGAAAAGCTTCGCCGATTTTCGTTGGCGAATCATCTATGAGAAGCGTGCCAACGTTGCAGCACATTGGCGAAATGCCGTGAACTAATTTCGAGTTTAACGAACAATTACAAAGTATACTTTCTAACGCTTATTATAGGACATTCTTCGGTAATAGACAAATTCCAATGTAACATTCCCAACAATTTTTCGACAATTTTTCCTTGTAATAATAATGATAATGATAATAATAATAATAATAATAATTCTCATTATTAATATTAAATATTATTATAAAAATTAATTTATTACTATTATTATTATTATTATCATCATCATCATTATTGTTATTATTATTATTCGATCGAAATAATTTTCCTTAGAAAATTAATCTAAAAATTTGTTCGTTTATTATAGTCGAATCATCAAGTATAA
>NC_057690.1:786145-821145 GCF_014466175.1 Vespula pensylvanica | reverse complement strand
CGAGCCATCCGCTTTTCGAATCTAACGAAAAGAAAAATTTAAAAAGATTCTTTTCCTTCGAATTGAATGGAGACGAAAGTTTACGCGAAATATAATATTAAAAAGCTTTAATCAAATAATCTTTAATTAAATAGGATCGTGAACATTCTTACGCACCGCATGTACGTACATAAATATGAAATTAAACTGTATCTTTTATAGTGGTCGCTAATGACTTATAAACTGATATGCGACTTTATTAAATAAATTAATTAAATAAAAAAAAAAAACAAGAAAAAACAAGAAAAAAATATTTATAAAATATTCGCTAAATTATTCGATGTATATATGTACGTGTGTGTGTTTGTGGGTGTTGGGAAATTTCCATCAAATTGAATCGAATGATCGATAGATAACAACTCCATTAATTATCTGTCATTCGAATTGAAGAATTTCTTTTTCGCTAATACTCATCGAAATAAAATAAAAAGGAGAGAACGCGAGAGTTACAAGTACACGCACAAATCACGAACACGCATACACACACACACGCGCGCGCGCGCACGCACGCACACACACATACGTACACATAAGTAGAACGTCCAATTTATTTCTATCGATTCGATCGAAGGAATTGAAACTGAACGCGAAGGGAGTGAAATAAAATGGCAATTTCCAGCAAGAACTTGAAGATATATCGTTTCGATAAAGAAAACTATTTTCTTTTCATCTCCCTCTCCCTCTCCCTCTCCCTCTCTCTTCCTCTCTTTGTCCGCTCGCATATGAACTTTCTTCTTCTTCCATCGCTTATTAAACAAAAGAATCAATAAATTTGAGTTACGTTTTATTCCTATAAAAGTCCGAACTATTTTTTTCTCGGAAAATATGGCCAAGAAAAAAAAGATAAAAAGAAAAAGAAGAAGAGAGAGAGAGAGAGAGAAGAGAGAGAAGAGAGGAGAGAGGAGAGGAGAGAGAGAGAGAGAGAGAGGAACGCAAGTACGTAAGCAACGAACAACGAATCTGCGAGCAACATCTTTAAAAGCATTATGCAAGAACTCTTTCGAGGCCGGTCAGTACACCAGTCTGCCAGGGTGACGTAAATCGCGATTCGAGGTTATTAATACTGCGCGAGGAGAGAAATTTTCGCGGCGAGAAGTAGTCGACGAAGTGAAAAGGACAGTCGAAAGAGAAGGGAGAGGAAGAGGAGAAAGAGGAAGAGGAGGAGGAGGAACGTTTCGTGTCACCTGTGTGAGTCCACCTACGTACGTACGTACGTGCATACATACATACATATATATGTACGTACATACATACGTATGTACGTACGTACGTACATTACATATACGAATATCATACACATACATATATATTTACTACGTACGTACGTGTCACTTTTAGCAGTCCTAAGAGATCGGATGGAAATTGCTTGAAACTCTTTCAAAGAGAGGGAGAGAGAGAGAGAGAGAGAGAGAGAGAGAGAGAGAGAGAGAGAGAGAGAGAGAGAGAGAGAGAGGAGAGAGTGGGAGAGAGAAAAAGAGGGAGATAAGAAGAAGAGCGCAAACTCGGTCGGTAGATCGAGAAAAGCGAATCTAGGGTACTCGGAGTAAACGCAAAATTAGGTCCTAGACCGTCCCTACGAAGTAGGTCACAACGGCACAGGCGCACGGAGTAGCACATACATGAAGAGTGGATAGTGCGTGTCAAAGCACCTACTATATGTAAGTATTTATATACATATATATATATATATATATATATATATAAATACACATAATATCGTCTGATATCGGTGTAATCACGACGTACCGATGCGAACGAAACGACCCAATAATGATAATAATAATCAACGCAATTAACGTGATTTATATAATGCATACATAGGAAATAAATATATTTCGAATAATCGAGACAATTTTACGGCATTGCTCGTTAAAGTATATTGAATCAATACGTTTAACAAATATTTATCTTCATGAAATATTTGTAAGTGTTACTCGAAATGTTAGATAGGTACGCGTTAAAAGGTGACACGGTAATTAACGCGACAAGAGTTAGCAACGATTAATTAATCCTTCTGTTAACGAACTTGCGTTTATCCATCAACGTACAGTAGAGCCCGATACTACCATCTTCGTCATCGCTTCGAAGCTAACATGGACCTAACTTAAGAGCACTAAGGAGAGCAAGCAGGTGTCGATAAAAGGTGTCTAGCTTCAGCTTCGAGTTACCACGATTGTTTGTCCATTTTGTGTGTACACATATGTATATGTATATATAGATGTGTGTACATATGCGTCCATATATGCGTACGTACGTATGCGTATGTGTTTGTGTATATGCACGTTGCCCGATCATAGAACAATGCTCGTGTAAGAAAACAGACTTTCTTACTTGATCGACCACGATTACACACATTCGCATGGATACTATACACACATACATATAGATATGGATACACGAAGCGTATATACGAGATATCCCATCTTAATCGATCAAACATCATTGATATCGTTAATGTTTATGTACGCTTCACGTTCGAACGAATGATTTTCACGAACACCCACCTACTTCGTTTTTCCACTTTCTCCTTCGATAATACTTCTGTATCACTATACTAATATAAACATATGTAAATATAAATTTCTATCCATTACTATACGAGATAATAATTATGATATATCGTATGGGGACCGATTGAAATTAGACACCTTCTACAACACATAAGTAATACCTAGTGTTCGTATCTACCTAACGTCGAGCCGTGAAAGTACGGAATAAACGATGCCGCGGTTAGTCCGCGAAAGTCGGTGTGTAAACAAGTCGATGGGACTAATTAATTAGTCGATAAAACGCCGATAAGTAAGTCATAGTTATCGAGACACGCGGAGAGAGAAAAAAGGGATATCTAAATCGTTCCTATTTAGTCTTCGCGCTTGCTCGCTTGCTTGCTTACTTTTAAAAAATTACTTGAGAATCGATAGAAATTACGACAAAATAAAAAGAATAAGATGATTTTTTTGTATACCTTGTAGCCCGTCGAATTAGCATGGAAACAAGAAGAAAGCTCGCAAGAAATTTTCTCACAATCGTCTCTCGACGTATCATCAACAACGTCCGCCGTTGTAAACCGTTGTCCCGATGAAGTTTCCAACGAAAAGTACAATTCTAATATATCGCAGAATTTCAATTCGCGATAAGGATATGTATAATAATATTAAGGATCCAACGCGAAGTAGAAAGGAATAAAAGGTAAACAGGATAAGTCGACCTATGTTTACAACGTCCTTCAAGGTTTCCACAGTAGATTCGTACTGCTTCCAATTCGATCTAATCGTCGATCTTTCTCAATATTTAAGAAAAATTTAACAAAAATTATATCTAGAATTTTATCTAGATCATATATACGCTTCAAAAATATTAACTATAATGAATAATTATAATTATTATATATATATATGTATATATATATATATATGATGAGCGTGTAAAAAATTAGAAATTAAATTTTGATTAAAACGAAATAAATATGCTAATATATGTATATATATATATATATATTAGATCGTTGTCTTTTGTTTATAATATATCCGGTACAGTACGGTACGATACGGTATGTTACGAAATCTAACGGCTGATACTATCATTAATAAATATATGTACTTTTAATTAATTCTCATTTAAGGTCGATCAGTCCGATCTCCGTAATTTACATTACAGGAATTGCGTGTGACCAGGATTTGAAACTGACAAGCGAAAACAAACGGAAGGAATGTTTGCGAACGTTTACATCGAAACAATGTAAAGTAATTTTCAAAATCAATATGGTCGTACAGAACAATCGAGAACAGATGGCCGAATTGAAGTGTGAATCAAACTCTAAAATTCTCCTTCGTTCGGGTATCCGAGATGTGTTTCGATCGATATTATTTTATAAAATAAAATTTAAAAAAAGAAAGAAAGAAAAAGAAAAAAATCGATATAAAAGCGTATAAAAGAAGAAAGTTGGAATTTTATCGTAACACTTTTCTATCATACTCAGACTGATGACGGACACGAAAGTTGAAGAAAAAAAAAGAAAAAAAAAAGCAAAAAAATTGGCCGATCTCTCGATATCTTCTTCCGGTTGGAAGCAAAGTCGAGTCTTATACTCGACTCGATTCGATTCGACTCGACTCGACTCGACTCGACTCGACTCGCTTCACGATTCACCAACGAGACACGACGACTCTACTACTTATACTTACTACTCAGGAAGAATCGACGAATGTTACGACAGCAAAACTCGAGAACACGCAGTCGATCGTTCGCTTTTGTAACGGTTTTAGCTTCGCGATCGATAAACTTGCGACCGTTAAAGACATCGATATCATTATCGATGGTCCTTTCTTCGAACGAGAGGGGAAGGGTGGAAATCGATGAAGGGAGGTCACTGCCTTTTCATTTGACCTTAGACTATTGAAACGAGCTACGATTATTGTAACTTGTCATTTACAATTATATATATATATATATATTATTCTAGAATTATTATAATATTAATACTAATAATAAATTAATATTATTGTAAATTAATTGTATTGTTATAATTTAAATTATAATTATATAATGATTATATAAACAAATGTATTATATATGAAATTGAATAAATTTATATATTCGATCGATTAAACGTTTTTCCTTTTTTCTTTTTTTCCATTGCGAGCATCAATTCTAGCGATATTAATTCTTCATAAAAAAAAAAAAATGCTTCGATCATCGTTATTAAATGAACACAATGGTATAAAAGGCAGCAAGTGGGCGGACTTTTGCGAAAATGATTTCGATTGGAATGATACGAGAAAACGTGATGGTATACTAATCGGTCAATAGAGAGATACGATACCAATGGGGATAGCTAAACAAATAGATATTAGATATAAGGATAGAAATAGATGGATTATTCGACGGCCCAGGTGAATTTTTTTTTCGACGAATCACCACGAACGAACGAACGAACGAACGACGAATAGCAGAGAGCAATAAAACAAATTCGTTAAATATACGTTTACTTATTTCGTTAAAGATCTATCAAATATTTCTAAAATTGCTTCATCGATTTTTTTTTTGTCAATTACGATGATAATACACATATACACGTACTTACACACGCATGTACAATATGTACGTTCATATCGAGCTTGTAAAAATGATTATGTTTTAAAAATGATTTACACGAACTTTACACGGCTCGAATTAAAATTAATTTAAGCGAAAATAAATAAAAAGCGAAAGAGAGAGGGAGAGAGAGAGAGAGAGAGAGAGAGAGAGAGAGAGAGAGAGAGAGAGAGAGAGAAGTAGACAGACAAACGGAAAGAGAAAGAAAGAAATGTTAGGGTCACATTGTATATGCATTTATTTCGAGCTTGAAAGAAAGATTATGTTTTAGAAACGATTAACACAACCTTTACTTGACTCGAATGAAAATTAATTAAAACGAAGAAATGCATAAAGAGAAAGAGAGAGAAAATTGTTAGGGTCGCATTGTTTATACATTTAATTCGAGCTTGAAATAAAAGATTATGTTTTAGAAACGATTAAAACAAATTTTACTTGGCACGAATTAAAATTAATTAAAGCTAAGAGATACAGAAAAAGATATATATACATATATATATATAGAGAAAGAGAGAGAGAGAGAGAGAGAGAGAAATATTAGGCTCTGGCGTACGTACAAGGTCTTTTACCAAACGTAGGTCGAGAATCTAGTGAAGGCTAGATGTTAGAAACTCGAAGGGATACTCACAAACGCGTGTTAGAACGTGCTAGCACGTAAGCGAGCACACGCACGCACACACATGCATATAAACTCACACACAAAGAGGCACGAGCGTATTGACCGTCGAAATTGCCTTTGTTCTCTCTCTCTCTCTCTCCCTCCTTCCTTCTACCCCTCTCCCTCTTTCTCCCTCTCACTGTATTTCTTTCCTTTTTTCTTTCTTTCTCTAACTCTAAGAATCGTCTTCTTCCGTTCAAAAAATAAGGAAAAGGAAGAATCGCGTCTCGACTTTCGTAGTTCCTCGTATAAAGCACGTAGAGAGATAGATAAGGATCGTCTTCCTGGGTGAACGGACGACGAACGATTTTATAATACTTCACGGTCTCGAATTATTAGGGACTAGAAAATAAATAAATATTAATTTTGTACGTACGTATATAATACATCGTAGATACATATGTATCGTTAAGACGGTATCGTCGCGTCGCGTCGAGCCGAGTCGAATCGAGTCGGCGTTGCGTTGCGTTGCGTTGCGTTGCGTTGCGTTACGTTTCAATATTTCTCCGAACTAAAATTAATTCTATGATATATAATAATAATAGTTAACGTATAACACATATTATCCAGTCGAACATGTTAGTCGACTTTGAACTATTTCTTCGTAAACAATAAAGTTTAATATCAACGGTAGGTCGAAAGGTATATCGTATCGGAGTAAAGGAGGGAGAACAAGGTGGGGAAGAAAGGAAGGATGGAGAGAGAAAGAAAAACAGATGGCGCGTTGTTCGGGCCGATCCGTAGAGCCATACAAGGACGAAAAGATCGAATCTTCGTCGATTCGAAGGATCGAAAGACGAGAGAGATAGGGAAACTCGAGTGCCGTGCCATGAGTGATGAAAGTCAACGCCGCGACAAGAGAAAGAAACGCTGAGAGAGGGCAATATGAGGAAGGAAAAAAAAAAGAAAGAGAGAGAAAAAGAGTAAAAAAAAAAAAAGAAAAGAAAAAAGGAGACGAATAAAAATAAAAAAAAAGCACTCGTCGTTGTTATCCTCCTTTTTCACCTCCTCCTCCTCCTCCTCCTCCTCGTCGACAACGACAACGACAACGACAACGACAACACGACAACGACGTCGTCGTCGTCGTCGTCGTCGTCGCGAGAGTGTCAAGCTCCCTGTGGCTACTCTCTACGTTCGGCTGTATCCCCTCTCCACCCCACCCCTCCCCACCCCCTTTCCCTACCGGCTCAGAAGAAACCGCTCGAGTTCCACACACGCGGGCGGCGGCAAGCACACGCACACAGAGACATATACATACACGCTTACGTACGTAGGTACGTACGCACGCACACAGACATTCTCCAGAGGCAAACGATTTTTTTTTATATATACTTACTGCGACGGCTAGTGACGTGTACACATATAGAGAGAGCAGAGAAGAGAAGAACACATTATAAACGCGCACACATACACATATTACACATATTTAAACTCTACTCTTACGCGCACGCTATATCACCCGGGGGTCTCCTCTCTTTTTCTCGGCAGCAGCTTCTTCTTTTACTACTGTCTCTATCGCGGGTATACTAAATTTCATCTATGTAATTTCCTCTAATGAGAGTGTGTGTGTATATATATATATATTATATTATATTATATTGTTATATTATATTATATATATATTTTCTTTCTCTTTCCTTTTTTTACGTTTTCGATAACTATTATACTATCGCTAAGTTTTTATTATTAACTGGACGAACGTATTACCGCACTACTACCGGACGTTATACACACAACCTACTACTATCGTCATCGTCGCACTTTTTTGTCCCGAGGAAGAAGAATAAGAAATAACTATGTATATGAGCAACGTGTCCAAAAATGATGAATACGTACGCGTCGTCGTAAAGATGCATACATGCGGAATTAGCACGGTTGCATTTAAAAGGCAAACTCGACGCGTCGTCGTCGTCGTCGTCGTCGTTGTCGCTTCGTGATCGTGATCGTGATCCTGATCGTCGTCGTCGTTGTCGTCGTCGTCGTCGTCGTCGTCGTCGATGATGATGATGATGATGATGATGACAATGACGGTCACGATATAGGTATCGATATCGATGTCGGTGGTGATAGTGGTAGCTGTGATAAAGGTGGTGCTCGAAAGGATGACGCACTAACACAAAGCACAAGCAAGGACGATACGTATGTAGAGACGAGCGACGAGGTGCTCTAAACGGCGAACCGGCGGTTTCGTCGTGTGTCGAGACGACGGACACCCGGCTGGTGGTGATCGCGTACCTTGCTGTTGCCGCTGTCCGCACATCGGTAGCCGCGCGAGTGTGCGAGCGTAGTCTCTCTCTCTCTCTCTCTCTCTCTCTCTCTCACGCGCGCGCGCGAACGAGCGAGCGCGCCCGACCGCGTTCTCTTTCTCTCTTGCTCTTGCTCTCTATCTCTCTCTTTCTCTCTCTCGCCTTTACTCCTAGCTAGCTAAGCTAGCTAGCTAGCTAGCTAGCTTTCTTGCTTCGCTCGCTGGCTTGCCTGGTTTGCTTGTCTCTGCTTGCTTGCTTGCTTGCTTACTTGCTTGCTTGCCTTCTTTCTTTCTTTCTTTCTTTCTTTCCTTCTTTCTTCCTTTCTTTCCTTCCTCTTCTTTCTCTTTCTCCTTCTCCTTTTTCCCGAGAGAAGCTCTTCTTCTCTTTCTCTCTCTCTCTCTGTGTCGCTAGCGCCGCGACGAGCTCCCTCTCGCTCCGCGTGCGTTCGTCAGTAACCTACAAAGCGGTGGCGGCGGCCATTCAGGATTACGGGACTCTGTCCGCCTTCGTCCAAGCGAGAAAAAGAAAGAAAGAGAGAAAGAGAGAGAGAGACAGATAGACAGACAGAGGGAGAGAGAGAGAGAGAGAAAGAGAAATTAAGTTAGAAGCTACGTCGTTGACGTCGTCGTCGTTCCTCTTCCTCCTCCTCCTCTTTTTCCTCTTCTTCTGCTTCTTTTCGTCCTCTTCTTTGTCGTTCGTGCCAGTCACTTTGCTCTAACTTTTTTCACTACTTCTATTTCTTCTTTCTCTTCTTACTCTTCTTTCCTCGTACGAGTCCTCCTCGCGGGAGCTCAAGACGCGTTGCTTCCTCTCGCCAGGCACGCCGGCGACCTCGCCAAGCCGATTATACTCCTCTCTCTCTCTCTCTCTCTCTTTCTCTCTCTTTCTCTCTCGTCCCGCTGCACACAAGCACGCACGCACGCACGGACGGACGAACGACGAACGAACGAACGAACGAACGAACGGACGAACGGACGGACGAGCTACGAACGAACGCACGCACGAGATACGATACCAGAAAGCGATCCACGCTAGCAAAAGCAAAGTTCTCGCTCGTTGCTTCGTTGCTATACTACCGCTGCCTTTCTCGATGGCTAGAGCTCAGCTTTTTTTTCTCTCTCTTCGATTTTCCCTACCGTTTGAATCTCTTCTACCACACAACAGCCAGCGAACACCACACGTATTATACACGTATTATACACACTCGCGTTACGCGACTCGTCCTTCCTAAAACTCTCTCTCTCTCTCTCTCTCTCTCTCTCTCTCCCCCTCCTCCGGCTTTCTCTCTCTCTCTCCTTGTTCCTCTTCCTTCTCTTCTTCTTCCGTCTCCTCCTTCTTCCTCTTCTTCTTCTTCTCGTCGTCGTCGTCTCCTTTATCCGTAAAGGAGACGACGATGTCGCGACACCCGTACGAGGAAAAGACACCCGTACTACTCTCGCCGCGACACCGCTCACCGTTCTGCGTTCGACAGAGCGCACCCTCCGACCAAAACCGAACGGAGAGAGAACGTGCGACGGAGCGACCGAGAAAGAGAAACGGAAAGAGAGAGAAAAGCGACCAGGGATTGGAAGACGCTACTAACTGATCGCGGCTTTTCGGATATATCCCACGACCACCACTGAGGATTAAAATGTACACTTGAGCGATTGGATGAACGACGACGACGACGACGACGACGAAGATGACGAAGATGACGACGACAACGACGACGACGACGACAATAACGATAACGACGAAGACGACGACGACGATGATCACTACGTCGACGACGAAGACGAAGATGAAGACGACAACGACGACGACGACGACGACGACGACGACGATGGGTGTGCGATCATATCCAAGGCGGCCTCCACAATCTTATTAATATATCCTCGAGATTACGCGAATAGTACGTGATAATTCGGCACCTTCCTCTTTGCACTCCTAAAACGTACGATATTTACCCATTTGTGACGGATTTTCCGCACAAGATGATCATCGACATTAACGACCCAGTCCCCCACCTATTACCACATACAGACATTACCACACTTCGATTTTTCAATATGGCGGCGCGCCCTCGTCGGATACCAGATGCGGCGTACGTAGGAAACTTTGGCGTCCTCGTCGCCGTATCTCCGTTCGCCATTGGTCCCCTCTATCTGGCGCGAACTTTCGAATCGAAATTATCCGCTTCTCCTTTACGAAGAAAATAACGATCGATTCTTGGACACTTTACTCTTCCGTACAATTTCGAACGATAACTTTTATTCTCTACGTGGGAGACGCATAAACGTTAACGTCACGAGGAATCTATCGACGGATGGAATTAAGGGTAATTCATTGAACGTGATTTTGAATTTTATGCGAATACTATTAAAGATATTTAAATACAATTTTATTCAACCACGCTAGCTACTTTTACGATTCCTAAATGTAAATTTAACCGCTAGGACGTATTCAGTTCGGACCGAAATATTTTGGTAACAGATCCTCGTATATTTCTTTATCGCTGTCTAGGAAGAGGCAAAAGATTACTCGATCCATCTGGAATTATAGGAAGAGCTTTAGATTTTATATCCTCGTATACGTGCGTCTAAGATACTCGTATCAGAACCATTAACCATTTGCAATTGATAGTTTTTTCTTGTCGTGTCTATCTAAGCGCGCTATAAATTTACTCTAAAATGATTCTTACTGAGTTTTTATTGTCGAGAAGAAATTTTTTGACCGTGGATATGGCCACTTCGGCTGCTGGTCTTTGAGGATAATCGTAAATTCCGGTAGATATGCATGGGAATGCAATGGTTCTTAAATTATTCTCTTTTGCCAGAAGAAGACTATTTTCGTAGCATTCCCTCAATTTGTCCGGCTTCTCTCCTTGCGGACCGACCGTCTGAATGACATCTAAAATCCGTTTTCTATAAGCGTTTTGTCAAAGGACGAATACGTTTAGAAGATCTGTAGAACAATCTATGTTACGCACATTTAGCTGGCAACATATATCCTCCTGTGATTTTAGCTTTGCCGACAGGGCATCCCCCTAACGTCGCGCATTCCATTTTCAAATAGGGTCCTGCGCTTCTGTGTATAGCACCGTCGACTGAGAAACATTTCATATTCTTAAGTATCGTGAATAACGTACTATCGTACTTTCTACAAAGCCCCATTCTTTCGTACCTCCTCCGCCAGGGATAAGACGCGAGTTAGCCGCATTGACGATTGCATCAATATCGAGAGTGGTAATGTCTCCTTGCCAAATAGAAACCTTTCCTGCCAACTCCTCGTCGGCCTTTTGACCTTCCTTCGAAGCTTTAACGTCGGTATTATTTCTCTTTTTAGTCCAATATTCTGCCCACGTTGCTATTCCATCCACGGTGTTTATATTCGACTTATAAAAGCTTCTCTTTTCTTCTATCGGCATGTTCAAGAACTTCTCTAATCAAATACATAACGATAAATATATCATTTATCCTATCCTAGTACGACAATGGTAACGACAATTGGTATACGGTATCCTTACTAATGAATTGACTAGGAGATGACCTTCGTAGAAGGATACTTTGTGCGATATTGATATTAAAGGTAGAATAGTAGAAAGCGATTTCTTACGTTTTTCGTCTTCGAAAGATAATTTTGTTTCAAGATTGCTCGACGCCATAATTTTCCTCGACGTTAAGTACCGAACGACTGAGCGAATTAGCGTTGAATATAAAGATCGAGTGTAAGCTGTCGTCTAAAAAAAAAATACAAATATTTTTCACCTTCGGTTGTCCGGAGCAACGTACGCACCAATGATACATCGTCGTATCTCTTACTTTCAGCATCGATGTATGATCCTTTCGCACAAAAGCAAACGTTAATAACCTTTGACAGTCATAAACATTACATCAATGAGGTTAATTCGAATGTAAAGACTACGCTTCGATCGTTTCTACGATTAAACGAACCTTACTAACGACGCAAATATATCAGGATCCCGCAAAAAATCTAACCGGTAAAAACTGCGAATTTATACTGTTTTTAATTATTCCTTTCCATCCATTTAAGACTGTTAGCGCTATCTGCCGTTCGTCCTTCCAACCGATCGACGAATCACCTTGACTCATGGCGACATCTGATGTTAAACTCTTTCGTTTATAGAAGCTTCGTGATAACTCATCGATTAACACCACCACCCCTTTTACGGATAATTGTCTCGAATAATATTAGATAACATATTTATGCCACATTATAGACATTTTTTAATTTTGCTTGATTATGTAATAATGCGCTTGGCGAGGAAATTAAAACCACCGTGTGTTTTTTTTTCTCTCTCTCTTTTTTTTTTTTTTTTTATCGTCCATTAGGAAAAAAGAAAAAAGAAAAAATAAAATGGAAGAAAAAAGGTCGATTACATAACACGAGCAATACTGATTCGACTCGACGGTACTACTTTCAACTTTTTCGTTAGTCCTTCGAGAAGAACTTTGATACTTCGTTAGAAATATTAGCGAGATTAGATCGAAGAAATCGGATTTTCCACGAATTGAATTCTCCCTTAATCGTGGGCGATGCTATCACGTTCGATAGGGTAGTTGCGAGTTAAATGCGTGGGACAATTCGAACGTGGGTAGTGGTCATTAAAATTCCGACGTAAAGAGACGTTTCGAACTAACCGAGCATCTCGAACAAATTAGTTCGTAAAAGATACTTGCAAAAAATGTTATCAATTTTTTTCCGACGACGAGATTGGCCATCGTTTAGTTTCCTCGTACGTGACTACGTTTCGATTCCTTTTTTTTTCACTTTCTTTTTTTTTTTTTTTTTTTTGAAGAATTTACAAAATAACAGAATGTCTGTAATAATGTCACGGTAGAAATAAATCGATTTAGAAAAAGAAAAAAAATTTTGTCCTGATTGCGAATGAATGATAACCCTTGTAGAGAAAATTTGATAATTTTGTAAAAAGACTTGTTATTGCATATGTATATATATGTATATAAAATTACAGTGGAATGTAAGCGTTGAAAAATTATAAAAAGAGTTACCTCCGTGGAAACTTTGATTTTTGCCGTAATCAGGAGTCTTTTCAAAATAACACAATGTCATAGGAGTCATGCGACGCGTGGGATACTTCTCGTAATAGCGTAAGTTGTTACGATAGACCCATGTTCTTCTCCTTGCATATTAAATATGAAACGGGTCGTGATATTCATTCACAGTACTGTAATATTTTCACGCGTCGTTCGAAAAACGTAGATAATTATTTATCAACGTAAAGTCATATATTAGAGGAATTTGTTAGTTTGCTTTATTTTTCTCTTCTTCTCGTACGAGCCATCGTATAGCATTTAATTTAATTCAATAATAAATTATACAGAAATAATCAACTTAAATGATCCCAACTATTATTCTATAATCCAACGAACCCTTTCCCTTTTCGACTAATAATTAATTTCTGGCGAAATGTCGTCTGACAAAATGACTTTAATTCTCGTAATCCTATTCTTTTTCCCTTTCATAATATTTTCATGTAACCTAGATATCCATTTCCCTTTATTTATTAATTTTTTTTTTTCTTTATTTACTTCGTTCTTTCTTTCTTTTTATCAAGATACTTAAGTACCTATAGTAAAATTCTCAAGAGACGAATCCAGTAACGATAATTGAAACAGCAGAGTGAAAATACAAGTGAAAAGCAATTAATAAAGGACGTTTTATAAGGACGTTCGATAAGGACTCTTGAAAAAAAAAAAAAACGATGGAGTATCAACGGAGGTTTAATGTACGCGAGATGTGTCAGCTTAAAATGAATGAAAATCTGAGTACGATACGACGTCACTGCTATCGCGTACATCGTAGAGGAGGAAACCATCCAAAAGCTTTCGTGTTTTGTGTATACAGGGTGTACACAGGGTGTATCTAGGATGTATACATACATATACGAATATAGATTGATGATATAGAAAGAAACCTTCAACGGAATAATATATATAAATATATATCTATGTATACGTATGATATAGATAGATCATACATACACCCACACATACACACACAGACACACGCACGCACATGTATATATATATCATTTAAATATCTATATAGCATATGCAAATTAAAAATTATTTTATTTGATCGTACGAATTCTATAAGCTTATCCAATTGATATACACCCCGTATAACCGGATACCAGTATAAGAGAAAAAGAGAAAGGGCTAGAGAATGACAGAGAGGGAGGAAACAGGGAGGAGAGGAAGAGAGAGAGAGAGAGAGAGAGAGAGAGAGAGAGAGAGAGAGAGAGAGAGAGAGAGAGAGAGAGAGAGAGAGAGAGAGAGAGAGAGAGAGAAAGCGCAGCGCATGCTGAAAGCTCCTTCTATCGATCGATCCGCACCCGAGCTTACTCGTTTTCCTTCACAAGCTTCGCGAACGTCGACACGGTGTAATCGTCTCGCGCGTACGATCGCGACGTACGACGGGGCGTATTTTTCGTTCTCTCCGCTTTTTCTCTATCTATTTGTCTATTTATCCATTCATCTATCTATCTCTCTATCTCTGTCATTACCTCTCTTCGTCGTGCGTGTTTCTTACTCTCTCTCTCTCTCTGTCTCTCTTACTCTCTTACTCTCTCTCTCTCTCTGTCTCTCTTTCTCTCTCTCTCTCTCTCTCTCTTTCCCTATCTTTCTGTTTCTATCTATCTTTATCTAGTTTATCTTGTTAGTCTACGTTGAAAATTTTTCTCTCTTCTTTTTCTTCCTCTTCCTCTTCTTCTTTTTCTATTTCTTCTTTTTCTTCCTCTTCGTCCTCCTTATCTTCTACTTCCAACGTAGGATAAAAATCTTGAAGACGAAGATCGAAAGAAGTCCGTCGTCATGGCGCATCGAAGCGAATCCTTCAAAGCACTCTGTCTATTGTGTGAGTTCTCTGCTTTTTCTTTCTTTCTTTCTTTCTTTTCCTCTCAATCCCTCCCTCTCTCTCTCTCTCTCTCTCTTTCTATATCTATAGCTTTTACAATCTCTTTTAGAATTATTTTCCCAAGATCGTCTCTCCCTTTCTACTTTTTACTTTTCTATATATTTCTATAAAAGATATACGAAAGAGAGAGAGAGAGAGAGAGAGAGAGAAAACTAGTACTACATTCGATTTTTATATTTCTTTCTTTCTTCTTTTATCTCTCTACAAAATATTTTCTATTTTCCTTCTTAAAGAAATATTTTCTATTCGTGATAAATTTTTTCGAAAGAAACTAATTCGAATTCAACCCTTATACGTGAGATATACAATATTCTCGCACAGTACTCATATATTTGTACGACAGACGATATTTCGTCGCTTTCTCTCTTTTTTTTTTTTTAACTGAAAGGATAACTTATTCGAATGTTTTTCTTTCTCCTCGACACACTACGGAAACGTGCTTTAATTTTATGCTTCCTAAGCCGAAAACGAGCCATCGTCACGCGCAAATTCATTCTCGCGTGTCCTCCTCCTTTCTTCTCCCTCACCTCCTTCACCTCCTTCTCCTCTTGCTCTATCACCTTCCTTCTCCTCCCCTCCCTCCCATCCTTCTACTCTCTTTCCCCTACTTGTCCTTTTACATTTTGCTTAATGAAATTTCTCTTTCTATTCCCTGTAGGGTGTGTCTTGGGCAACGTGTTCAGTGTTCCCACACCAACCCC
Organism: Vespula pensylvanica; assembly: GCF_014466175.1. NCBI lineage: Eukaryota > Metazoa > Arthropoda > Insecta > Hymenoptera > Vespidae > Vespula > Vespula pensylvanica. Next base: position 805,468 of record NC_057690.1, on the reverse strand, counting down.
ATCGCCAATAAAATTGGAAGATCACAGATACACGACGCGTAGGATACCGAAGACTATCGTCGACTTGCCAACTCAGAGAACTAGATTGCCAGTTGTAAGTATATTGTAAGATTGATTTCCTTTTTTTTTCTTCTTCTTCGATTTTAATGTATGTTTAATGTACAAGTAATAGTAACAAAGGTGACACCGATAACGATTACGTTGACTACGAACGGAAGGAGAAATAATTCGATCGTCGTTATTGGAAAAAAAAAAAAAAGAACAGAAAGAAAGAAAGAAAGAAAGAAAAGAAATATCTAACAATTGAATATAATGTGTAGAATATAAAAAAAGAAAATAATATGAAGTTTAGGAGGAGGGATCGAGAAATGTTTGTAAAAAAATTTGTCATGGACAAATGCAAAATGAAATAAGAAATAGAATGAGGGACGATCTATTGAATTTTATTTATTTATTTATTTATTTATTTATTTATTTTTTAATGAGAGAAGAAGAAACAAGGAGAAATAACGAAACGTTTTATTTTGTTATTTCTTCGTATATCGAAGTTGGTACACTGTTCTAATTATGCATGTCCTGTCGGTCTGAATTATTGACTCGTACTACTAGCACTCTTTCTCTCTCTCTCTCTCTCTCTCTCTCTCTCTCTCTCTCTCTCTCTCTCTCTCTCTCCTGAGTCCAGACCAAGTACTTATCCAACGTTCTCTCTTCCACTTGTGCACGCACATCCATGAATAAGTTAATCTCTCTCTCTTTCTACATTTTGCATAATATATTCAACCTGTACATGCGTCAACGACTTGAAGCGAATTTTTTTTCAACCCTTTTTCCTTCCTTTTTTTCCCTTTTTTTTTTAACGTTATTACCAATCGACATCGAACCGTTTCCAAGGTGACGAGAAATAATCGTTTGATTTACCCAAATGGTTTCCTAGATTCTAACCATTCCTCGCAAAGGATATATATATATATATGTGTGTGTGTGTGTGTAGGTTTACACGAATAATACCTATTACACAATAATACCTATATATTTTTCTATCGGTATAGATTTTACCCTTTTCCAAGAGAAAACACCTACGCGTTTGATAATATCGTCGCGTATCTTATCGTTTAGTTAGTTTTTCCACGAACGTTTACCTTAAGAATCAAATCTGATTAAAATAGACCGCAAATACTCCTTGGGTATTCCCTGCTAATTCCACGAACCGGTTTCTCACTGATTTCATTTCGATTCTCAAAGCGATTCACGAGATTTAACTAAGCTTTCGTGGTACACCGAAAGGCGATTGTTTCTTGAATATGTAATACTTCAAAGAATTTCTCTTTCTCTCTCTTTCTCTTTCTCTTTCTCCATTTCTCTGGAATAAATCGAACTAGAAGGGACTAAACGTTTCTTATTATCGGAGAATTACTCCGATGTACTATAGATAAGTATATATATTATATGTATGTGCGTGTGTGTGTGTGTGTGTATATATATATATATATATATATATATATGCACGCAACGATCGATTGAAAATCTAGTTATAATACTAGAAGCAATTGATATTTTCTTTTATAGCGTTCGCATTTATTAATTACTATTACTATTATTTCGTGTTCTCCAGTTCATAATGAACATCTATTTTTAATTCTTAAATACGAGTACACACACCCTCGTACACATACATATATATATTTACAACATGGCATATAACGTGCATTGCTCGAACACGATCAGTTACCTTCTTTATCAAGCAGCCCTTTCAGTCATTTACATCTTTCATCAATCTTTTCCTCGGTCACGAAAGCGACGAGCGACAAGTCGAGTGTTATTTCTATTGACAATACGTTAAAACACACAACGTGATAATTGATCGTCCACGATACAATGTGTGTACTTAAATCGTTCATACACCTCATATAAAATTCCATACGCTTGTCTAGAAAGATTCGTTATATTCTACAATGGAAAATCTTCAATCCGATTACGAAGATTAATTATTTCAGCACTTAGCGAATAAGGAAAAGGAATCACCGGTGAGTTGTATAAACGTTCCAACGAATCGATTCAAATTTCTCCTTTCACTTTCATCCTGATTATTTCGTTGCTTCAATCGTTACGAACGACGATGCTTAAACGACTTTGTGAAATCGAATTAGTCTCTTTTCTTTTTTTTTTTTCTTTTCTTCTATCTCAACAGATCGATAAAATTTTCGCTCGATCTATCGTTATAATAATGTTTAATAGTTAATAATCGTAATAAGTTGCAATGCGTAATATCGTCGTATTTTTTCCATGTGTTGAACCCAATGAATTTGGAGATGAGGACGTCGACTACGTCGATACCGATGACGACACACCACAGATCAGTTTCCGGAGAAAATCCAATTTATCGTTTGAACGGAGCCAATGGACAAGCTTGCATCCTCTTGCAAACAGACGCTGTTATAGCAATAAAATATCGCACTGTTCTAGGCGAAGATCGAGTAAGAATTGATCTTTATCTTTCATTCATTAATCTCGTTCTTATTTATTTAAATAAATCATATAAAAGCGTTCTAGACGTCACGCGACACACTTACGTATAGTACATATCCTTCATTATAGTATAAGCGTTGAAAAACTTTATCAAAATTTTCTTTATCTTCATTTCACAGGTGGCAGATTTATTTGTACCCGACGATGCAATGGTCACAGGAAATTGCGACAATGAAAATACGGTAACGATGTCCTTGAAGTGGAACGCTTTTATGCTCCTATGGAGCTTCGCCAAGGTATTATCACGAATCTTTATTAACGCCGCGTGTCCTTTTCGTCGATTCATTTTCTTTTTCTTTTTTTTTTTTTTTTTTTTTTTAATAATCCTTTTTAAATTTCAATAAAATGTTTAACGTCGTCGTCGTCGCGTCATCGAATGCTTCTATTGGCAGAAAAAGATATATATATATATATATATATATATGTTAAACAATTTTTGTATAACACGTTCTTACTACTAAGTTTTTTACGTTAATCATTATTTCGAATCTTCTTGCTAATGATTATACGACGAGCACGTTGATCATTTTTGTGCTTAATTGTAATGACGCAAGCTTCTTCGTCCTCTTGGAGATCGATACTCGCGTTCTATTTCCAGTACGAATTCTATCCGTTGCGTAACGTAAAGTCGTTTCGACGAATATTATTTATAGAAGCGTGTATCGTTTTACATGTTATTTATATTTCAACATCGTCGTCGTTCTTCCGACAGATAAGAAGTTTACAAAATGACGTATTATTCGTTAATTCCCTCTACGTCGTTTTTTTTCTTTCTCTTTCCTTTATTCTTTCTTTATTCTACAGGTGGTACGCGACTTTTTTTTTTTTCTTGTTCCCCCCTCTCCTCTCTTTTCTCTTCATTACCTCTTTATTTAACGTATTCTCGAATGCAATTCAGTAATGGTTATTATTATAGGATTTACGTGGATAAAAAAAAATTGTGTGATTCGTTAAAAACGTAGTAACGACTACTTTGTTATTCGAGGACTTTTGAAAAATCTTGATAAAAAGCACGTCGAAAAGCTTCAATCCTACTCTTTCGAAGTGATACTTAGAAAATAATTCTCGCGCTTGTGAAGTACGTACCTATATAAGAATATATATATATATATATATATATATATATATATATGTATGTGCGTGCGTGTATATATATATATATGTGTGTGTGTGTGCCAATAAAAAGTTTGTAAATACGAAATAAAGTCGTACAATAGTTGGAACAATTTCCTTGCAAATAATATATACATATAGTAAAAAGTAATATTACATCGTAACTTTTAATTAAAAACCTTATAACGTATTGCTATTGTTGGTTTTGAAAATAGTTTATTAAGAAAACAGAGAGAGAGAGAGAGAGAGAGAGAGAGAGAGAGAGGAGAAAAGAAAAGAAAATCTCTTTGCGAAAAGGATTTCATTTTTCTAAAAGAGATAGAATTTTCTATACGAAAGAGAAAACTTATTTTTCAGACGCCCGGCGGCGAACGATGGTACGTTGAGAAAATCGAATTGACCTACAATTCGAGCGACCGACATTTCGAGCTCGTAGATCAGCCAAGTAAGTCGAGTTATTACTTTGTTCGACCTCTTCAACATTTCTTTTTTCTTTTATGTTCGATATACACAAGATATCCATTTATCTTACTAAGAAAATATAATGGAAAGCTGTGATATTAGAAAACGGTAGAAGATAGAGAGGGATTTTAACTCCGTTATATGTTGTTTTATTTTTCAGATAAAACTGTTCGCGTGAGTACCGGCTCGAAACACAGTGCCATGCTTTTCCCAACACCCGTTGGAAAGTCTTACGCTTGTGACAATGAAACGGAAATTCATTTAACCGATGGCAAACATACCGCCAGTGTTATCCTCAGGTATATATATATATATATATATATATATATATATATATATATATATATGGCCGACCTACACGTTAATTATTTTTCATATTAAAAGTTTTTTAATTTCCTTTTATTAATTTATTTTTTTCCCTTTAATTAAAATCTCTTTTTTATTTATATATATATATATATATCTTTCGTTTCATACAAACACCCGGGGCGAGTAAATGAGAAATGATAACAAAGTTCACTTTTTTATAGGACACATAAAAAGTTAATTTATTTGTGCGTTCGTTCTCTAGAAATATGAAGCTTCAACCGTTCAAGTTTAAGAACAACGAATTCGCCGCTGAGTTCTCTTGCGCAGCGTTAAGTGCACGAGCAAACGGAGACGAGACCGCACCAGTTGCGGTTGGTTCAACTTTGGCTGCTGCTGTGCTATTAACTATCACCGGTTATGCGGCCTATCGATATTTCAAAGTGAAGAAGGTCAAGTACGACACGATGGAGTAAAGCTCTTTGCTCTCGATCAAGGACACTGTCACGAGGACATGCCAAAGAGATTACGAATAAGAGACAGTGAGAAAAAGAGAGTAAGAAAATCGATGAAAAAAAAAAAAAAACAAAGGAAATGCTCCTTTAGCCGAACTAAAGTCGACAGCAAAGATCCTTCGCTATTTTCTATCCTTTTATTTTCCTTTTTCGTTTGTTCTTTTTTCTTTCTTTTATCGTCTTCTTATTTTTAACGAATTCTTAAAGCGAAGAAAACCGTAAGAATTTTAATCGGACATATCAATATCAAGATTCGTACTGGTAATTATGAAAGTGGTCAAACTTCGAACTTGTTACCCAACGTTTCTTTTTTTGTTTTGATATCATTTCGATCATTATCTATAAAATTAGAAACGTATTGAACCACTTTCGTAATCATCGGTTCTCATGGTCTCGCTGTTTGAAAGAAAGAGACTCTAATAACGTTCTATCGTCGAAGCGTTCTGTGATATTACAGAACTTTAACACTTGAAAATCTTAGAGACGGACGTATCGAAGGAAAGAAAGAGAAAAAGAACAAAAATAAACAAAAGAGAATGAAAAACTGAAAGGAAGAAAAGAAGAAAGAAAGAAAGAAAGAAAAAAGAAGTAAAAGTTACCTACTAAAAAATTTTAAAGTTATCTATTTATTAAACATCTATTGCAAAAAGGGGAAAAAAAAAAAAGGTAAAAAAAGACGAATAGCGTCCGCGATGATGGTCGAGTCGGTGTACCTGAGATATCTGAGATTCGAGATTTCTTTTTCCAAAAACTTGTCAGACAAATGTAATAAGAGAAACAAAATCTCTGATAGAGAGGACGTTATCGTTGCGAGCACGATCTCTCAATATTCACTTATTAAAATTATCATTATATATCACATATCGTAATGAGCTAGTGGCCATCATCTATATACAAACTTTTCATAGGATTAAAATATTTCGCGAATATATTTAGGAATATCTCGTTGTACCTTTTAAGGACTTCGATAATCAACTCGTGCGACGATTAATCGCATTAGTATACGAGACATTAAGAGTACATTTATTATCAATTATTGTTATCAATTATTATCAATTATTATTAATTACTAGTATTACTTCTGTCTCTCTCTCTCTATCTATCTATCTCTCTCTCTCTCTCTCTCTCTCTCTCTACGTACGTTTCATTCGTCTGAAGTGATAAAATCCATATTCGCAAACTCTGATGGTTGTAACGATAGACTTTGTAAAAAATCGCAGAAGGGTGTTATTCCTTCAGCACATATCGTCATTCCTTTTTAAATCGTGATCAGTGTTGCGCGACATATTCCTTATCTCAATATCCTTCATAAATATTAATTATAAATATATACATATCTACATACATACATACATAAATATATACGTATATCATAGATCGGAAAATGGTGAGCGAGATGTTGAAGAGAAAGAAGAAGATGAAGAAGAAAAATAACGGATCGTTACTAATTCATTTCATTATTAAATACGTTAAAGACTAAGTAATTAGCCCCTCAGGCAGCTAAAGTTTTAAAAGAGAAACGAGTATAATAGTTAGTTTAAAGTTAATGCAAATATTTATATTGCTATTGTATTCATAAATTTCTCTCTCTTTATCTCTCTCTTTTTCTCTCTCTATCTTGTGTTTTCTTTATTTTTTCTTTATTTCTTAATATTTTTTCGTCTCTCTTTTATATTATTTTCTTTTCCATTTCTTTCTCTTTTATTCGATACGTGTAAATGTGGTTTTTACTCGAAATATCTGTAAATACACATGAAGTTAAACCGATCTTATATAATATACATGTATATATAATTTCAATATTATGACGTTTAAATCAATTTTGCATAAATCGCGATCTGACGCAGCTCGCTTTTGTCGTCGTTGCTTTTTGACACGGCTCGTCGATGATGGAAATGTGAAAAGTGTATAAAAAGAACCAAAAAAAAAAAAAAAAAGAAAAAAAAAAAAGAGAAAAGAAAAAAAAGTGATTGTACGGGAGATAAAAATCAATATCCCATTCCGTATAATTTTCGTCTCACGACACTGCGCAATTATATTGTAACATATCGTGTAAATATATTATACGTAGATCGTAACGATCAACGAAGCTCGACAATTTCATAATAAAATCTGCGAAAGGATCGTGATTAAACGAATGGACGATCATGTAAAATCGATTCTTGGAAATATCAATATCGAGCTTGGTCGTATCGTCGAACGAAATTGTTTCAATATCGTGATAATTCAAAGATTCGAAACTCACATCAATTTAAAGATTTTAAATCAAAAAGAACGTTATCTATAGTCGAAAGATAACGCATATCGAAAGACCTAATTGAGATCAATAATGTTAGTTTTAAATTATTATTAAATTTCTTTAGATAATAATGCGAGGTTAAGACGCACGTAAGAGAACGAACAAAAAGAAGAAGAGGGTAGAAAAGGAGAAGAAAGAACGAAAGAGAGAGAGAGAGAGAGAGAGAGAGAGAGAGAGAGAGAGAGAGAGAGAGAGAGATAAAGATAAGTTTGACGTTTCTACAGCGTATACCGACTTTGATTTTTTTTCCTCGACGCGTATAACCCAAAAAAGAAGAAAACAAAAAAAATTAAAAAACAAAAAACAAAACCAAAAAGAATAAAAAAAAAAAAAAAAAAAAACAGTCGCAAGATTAACGATCGAAGCAAATAATTTTGAGGAATGAATTTGTAAACGCGGATACGGCGTTTTTAAATGTACCGCGTATGTGCCTGTACGTACGTGTGTGTGGAAATATAATGTATATGTATTTCATATATATATATATATATATACCTATATATATACACGCATTTCACACGTGCGTATACATACGCCATATATATATGTAATATTTACATTATCGATATATTATTAATATAACATATGAACCTCTGTCTTCCAAGTGCATATTAAAGTTACAGAAAACTTCGTGTGTAAATATATTATATGAATATCGTGATATATGCATACATATATATATGTATATATATATGTATATATATATACCGTCGTCAATTCGTGATCGTTTACATTGATCGCGTCAAAGAATACGATAATTGCAGAATAAATAAGAAAAAGAAAAAGATAAAAACAGAGAGAGAGAGAGAGAGAGAGAGAGAGAGAGAGAGAGAGAGAAAGGCACTATACGAAAAGGAAGAAACGAAATATGTATATGATAAAACCGAAAGGACTTCCGGAAAGTTCGACAGCAACAGGATCGGCTCGCTATTTTAACTCCAAGAACAATGGCGTTATTATATAAAAATGTATTTTTGTGCTAAAAGTCAATCTTATCTTAAAATTAATTAGAGACACGAGTAAACGAATAGCGATTTAAATGAAGAAATCAATTTAACAATAATTATTAACCGTTGTACTTTGCGGCTTCCACTTTGTTATCGTGTCGTGTTATAGCTCGTTGAAGAAAAAGAAAGCCGACAAATGAAAACGAGTCAATAGTCGAACGATATTAGATCACACACATTAGCCAAAACACATATTATTAGGCAATTTTGCAGTCCCCTCTTCTCTTCGTCCTTCTCGCTGTTACGTCTCGTCTAAGAAGAAAAAGAAAAAAGAAAAAAAAAAAAAAAAATACAAAGAGAAAAAAAAATCAAGAAAAAAAAAAACAAGTTTCACGAACGACAAAAGATCCAAGGGATTGACAAGGGTGATTATTTTCTGCGAAGTTTTTGATAAGTGAACGAAAGAAAATGACAAATTCCCAAGGGGTTCGGTCTTTCGAGCTATCTATAACGAGACTAATTAAATGAATCTCGGCGATAGGAGGAGGGTGTCGATGGACAAGTCGGTGATTAAGAAAAAAGCGATTGATTAATTTCAATAATCGAAGTGGTACGTAATTGTACATCTATCAAAAATTGTATGATATCGATTAAAAAAAGAAAAAAAAAAAAAAAAAAAAAGAAAAAAAAAATAAAGGCTGTTATACAAATTCATTCGCTCATCTTCACCCATCTCTGCCTTTTTATATTTTGTTACGTTAAATTTTAATTTCAACATTTAGAATTCATTCCTATACACCTATACACCGTTAATTAGTCCTATGAATTAGAAGCTTTTAAAGATTTCAGAACGACGAGAATAATGTGAACGATAAAGACGGTGGATATTTATTTGTCGAAAAAAAAAAAAAAAAAAAGAAAAAAAAAAAGATAATACGATTATTAGGTGAAAATAATAATATATAGTTTGTAACGAAGACCATCATCGACACCATTTTCCTATGACTAAAGTTTCGATTGCAAATAACTGGATAGATTTTATTTATTATATATCAAACGTGCTTACGAGTTTGTTCGATATGTTTTTCAAGGCAGATGTCTGTGGTACGATTTAAGGTAGGGTGGGAGTTAGTAATAGTAGTAGTAGTAGTAGTAGTAGTAGTAGTAGTAGTAGTAGTAGTAGTAGTAGAAGTAGTAGTAGTGGTAGTGTAATAGTATGAGAGCTCAAAACGACATAATAATTTCGCGTGGAGTTGTAGAAAAAGGGCGTGAAAAGTACAGTCAAGCAGGCTTATACAACAACCAACCAAGGGAACCCTCCGCCCTTTTTTGCGCAATACACACGTACACATATATACAGGGATACAGACGGTGGTATCCTTCTTTCTTTCTCTCTCCTTCCTACGACATTGCTGTCAATGGCTCATTGTCGTAATATCCATTGAAAAGATTCTAGCAACGTAAATGTGGACTGGTACGGACTGATCGTATTGTCATCGACGACTAAACCATCGACTCGCGCCTGCGGGTAGTCCCCAAGCGTTCGAAGAAAAATCGCCATTCTCGTATCTTCGAGGAGATTAAATTCGCCTAAACTCGAATCTTAGGTTACTAGAGTCATCGATTTTTTAGCTAGTACGAACAAAATCGGTAAACAAGTTTGCGACGAAATGTTGCGAGGAACGAGTTCTTCTTCTATCGTTTTAATCGAAACTTTGTTAATCTAATAACTGCACTTTTTTTTCTTTGCTTACTGAATTATTCATAAATATTATTTCGCGAAAATCAATAGCCAATCGGGGTAATAGGATTACTTCTCTAAAGTCTGTAGATCGGAACGTCAAACTAGCTGACGAGTTTATCTTCAGTTTCTAGAAAAAAAAAAAGAAAAAAAAAAGAAAGAAGCAGAAGAAAGAAAAGAAAAAGAAAAAACTAGAAGAAGAAGAAAAAGAAGAAGAATAGACGATTCGTTAGGACAGGGGACGTTTATTAAGTCTATTTTCCTGGTCGCGATGTCACGCGTGATATAACTTATGGTTGGACAGCACGTCCTGGTAAAAGACTTGCACAGGGCGGCCGTATATAACGGGCCGCTAACGTTATGGTGTTACGCGGCGGATGGTAGAGTGGCACGGTGTCCAGTGACTCCCATGTCGGCTTGTTATCCGGACCGCCCCATCGTTATCTGCAATTACCCCAAAACAGCCCCTAGTTTATAAATTATAGGCCACCCCCTCTAACGCTCACGACCCACTCACCCTCTACGCCACCCAGTTCTACCCTTTTCCACCCTGTATCTCTCCTCCTCCTCTTCCTCCTATATTTTCCTTGGTTACGTTGCGAGCATCGACGAGCATTTCTGCGAACGTAACCGATTGATCGAAACATTTTCTCCTCTTATTCTACACCTGTACTACATTGTTTATCCTTTATCTCATCAAAGATTTATCTTCCCCTTTTCGATTTTCTTCCTCTTCCTCTTCCTTTTCCCTTTCCAATAGAAACGTAAACGAAGCGATAAATTTGTAGTTTCTCCTTAAAGGAACTAACCCCCAAGGGATTTTCGCGACATCTAAACGAAGATAAGTCGATGTTCCTTTTGAAAGAAGTAAGTATTTCACACCTTGTTGAAGAACGAGGTACCGACGGCAGAACAACTACCTACTGGGTGTCCATTTGGCGAGACACCCGAACAAAAGAGGTTTTCTCTACCTGGCCGTTTCTCTCTCTCTCTCTCTCTCTCTCTCTCTCTCTCTCTCTCTCTCTTTCCTTTTCTTTCTTTTCTCTCTCTTTCTCTCTCTCTCTCTCTTTCTGTCTTTCTTGTGGGTCTACGAGCAAACGATTTTACAAAAAATGATATTTTGACAAGCTTGCGGTTTCGAACAAGTTTTCATTCCTCTTTAAAGGTATTACCTTAGGTCTGGCCTAAAATAAATACAGAAGTAATCGAGCCGGAGTGCAAACGTCGAAACCTTTCGTTTCTATGTCGTATCCTTTACAAACAAATACATATTTTTTTTCTTGACTTGGCAAAAGAAGTCAAAAGTATGTCTCGACGTCTCGAAAGTTGATTTTATTTTGACGGGTATGATAAATGTATATATATATATATATATATATATATATATATATATATATGTATACGTATAAATTGTCGGAGAGTTCGTTAGTGCTTCCTGGAGGAAGACTATAAATACTACTCACAGTGGTATGACGCGATAATTACTTAATTCCCACAGCGTAGACCGTTCCGCTTTGTCTTGATAAGCATTGCTGAAAGAGCGCCTCGTCCTTGACGAGTCTGCATGGTCAGCTCGAAAGAATCGTCGTAGTAGGCAACGTTTCCTCTTCCCTCCGAGCTAACACAAAGTCATCTTCTTATTTCTTTATAGGTATGGCGAACGAATAAACGCGGTTAATCGCTGACGTCCAAATTCTTCTATACCTTACAACGAAGGGGACATTTTTATGTTAATTTATCAATCAAGGCATGTTGAATTTTCTTTTCAATAAAAAATAAATCCTTTAAACGTCGTTAATTTCGATCGTATGTTTTGTAACGATACGATAGATATTTGTTTATAATTAAACGATTAACGTTCGATCTATATAACGGAGTTTAGAATGTCTCGTTAAAAGAAAGAACGGATTAAAACGCGAGACTCTCTCTAATTCGATAAATCTTAGCCGCGGTACGGACAATTTCATCGTTTCAAAGGCAGCCGCTAAAGCAACAAGGAGGGGATTGTAAACGATGGTAAGCACACTCACACGCACACAGGAGTACGAGATTTCGAGGGGTAAGTTTGTACATCTACCACCGATCTATCTATTGGGGTGCTCGAGGGTGACGGATACAATGATGTAATGCGAAACCTGTGAAACTTTCCCCCTGTCATCTCTTTTCTCTCTCTCTCTCTCTCTCTCTCTTTCTTTTTTCTTTTTTTTTTTTATTAGACCATCATGGCGTTACGTAGAGGAATAGACATACAAATTCTCCCAGCTAGTTTCTGAAACCAAACTAATATAAATTCCTAGCGTAATTCGTTAGATAAAAGAAAAAAAGAAAGAAAAAAAAAAAAGAAAAATAAACGAATAAATAAATAAACAAATTAAATTGCAAATGCAATAAAAAGAATTTTGCATATTACCCGAGTTACGATCAGAGAGAAACAGAGAGAGAGAGAGAGAAGATTTTTTGCTTTGCTTTTTCATTTCGAGGTGAGGAGATCAAAGAGAAGAAGGAAAAAAGAGAAAAAGAGTATCCAAGATGTCAGAGAAAGAGAGGGAGAGGTAGATGGAAAAGGAGGGGTATAAGCGTGGAGAAAGACACGACGAGGGGTGAAAAGGAGGAAGTTCATAATAACGTCGAGGGACCAACGGACCTCGTCGACGCGTTCAGATGCTCTTTTCAAGAGTGCGAACCCTCCTCGACGCGCATTCAAGTGTCGCCGCTTTGTAATGCCTCTTAATACTACTCGCTCTCCTCGTTATTAAGGATCCGGAACATATTGTAGGTATAACAGTGCCCACGATGGTACTATGGCGTCAAGCCTTTATATTGTCGTGCGTGTTGTACATCCGCGACAGGAAGTGGCCAGGGACTACTGCGAAATTTTTAAAACGATAGACACATAGTTTTCTTTTTCACTCTTTCTCTTTCATCTTCTCGATTTATTTCATAATTTCTCTATCACCGATTCTCTTTCTCATTTTTTGTTCTTTCTCTCTTTCTCTCTTTCTTTTTCTCTCTTTCTCTTTCTCTCTGCGCCCTTCTTATTCATCTAGATCGTTATTAGCGAACGTTGAGAAAGACGAGACTCTTCGAATCTACCAAGAAATCTAAGATTCTTTTTTTATTCTCTTCCTTTTTCACAAGTCTCACCATAAAAATTCTCGTAGGGCACGACTGAACATTCTTTCCTTTTTTTTTTTCCGCGTACTTTACCTGCTCGAACATATCGCGCGAGTCAGCGTAAGACGACTCCTCGCAGAAACTTGCGTCCACCTTTTTCCCACAAAACTCACCTGACACAAGTTACGGTGATAAGGAACGTCGAATGCGCCAAGTGGCACGGATTAGAACGAGAGATTCTTACGACGAAACTTTCATACCATAGTTCGAGACAATTTGCGCTTAACTTTTTATATCGGTCAGCGATTTCACCTAACGAGTCTTCTTTAATACGAGTGATAAAATGAGCACGATAAAAAAGTTAAAAAAAAAAAAAAAAAGGAGGGGAAACGACGAATAGAACATCATCGCGGTTGTCGTTATCGGGAAATCGTAGGGAACCACCATATGTGCTGATCCTACGGACCCATTAAAACCAGCATCTTTCGGTGTCCTTAATAAGCGTCCTGCCTAGCCCCTATCTATCAAACAACATCATAATTGCCAACGTGTTCATGTTTCCGAATCTACAGCATCCCTTCTCCTTCGAATCGTTAAAAGTTAGCAGGCTGACTTCGTCGATAACGCATGTTATCCTTTAAAGGTTTCATCTCCCTTTACGACGTTAATTAATCGCGGTTATAAATTTTCGTAATTTCCCTAATCGCGCGATGAAAAGAATTCTTGTAAAAAGTTTCGTTAAAAAGCTTTGATAAAATAAAATTGGAGTTTAGAAAGGATTAAATCGACGCTTGTAGTATAATTCGTTCACTGTCATTAGTCGAATGCTTTTCGTTTGCGAAACATTCAGAAGCGTGTCCTTTTCTAGGATCTCTCCTAGTCGGATGAAGTAGAACGTACAAAACGGTACACAAGGGATGATGACAGTCCTCCGTTCGTCCTATCCCCAAATCACTGGGCGCAACTAACTAACCGTGTAATCGACAATTTCGACCTATTACGACATCCTCTACGCTATAGTTTACCCCCTCGTGCAAAGTACAGAGGATAGAGACCGTACGCGACACGATAATAATCATTTCCGATCCTTATTGTTTCTTACGTCGTAACGATGTTACGAGCAACTACAGTCTGTTTAGTAATAACTGATTCGCTATAATAATAAGACGAGCTAAATTATTCTATCGTATAATTAGACAATTACGTTTAATTACTTTCTCTATTTCCAACTTTTTCAATCTATCGCGATCTTTTCTTGAAGGAAAAAATTAAAAAGAAAAAAGTATGAAAAGAAGAGGAAAGGTGTGAAACGCAACATTCAAGGCAGATGATCCAGGATACATAATACTCAACAGCAGATACCTAAGCACTACCTGTAAATCAGAAAAATCGTAGACCAATCGCATTTTCGAATCTATCGTAGTGGGAGCTTACTGATACGGAAGAACCGTGGTATAAAGTGGCCAGTGACACATAAAGAGCATATTTTCGGGCATTAGGGCACCCTCCGAAGGACTCATCGAAATGGCTACCTGTGTTCGCGCCTTCGTTCGTGTCTTCGGAATATAAAAAGAATCTCGCTCGACGATCTTCACGAGGAGCAACCCTGCTAATGGGGAAATAACCGACGGATTAAGTCGACTAATCCGCTTGGCAGCGTGATTTTATTGTCGCAAGAGAGAGAGAGAGAGAGAGGATCCCATCGAATCTTAAATTTTTTTTTTCTTTCGAGAGATTCCATTATTATAAGCCGTACGAGGACTGATCGATGATAATAACGCGTGTACGAACGTATTAATTCGAGAAAAATATTGGTGATGGTCTGAAACCAAACAAAAAAAGAAAAAAAGAATAATAATAATAAAAAAGAAAATGTATATATCGATTAGTTGATAAAAAAAAAAAAAAAAAAAAAGAAAGAAAGAAAGAAAGGAAGAAAAAAAAAATAGAAAATAAAAGTCAGAGATAAAAATGATGGAAACAATAAAAAAATGTCGAACTCGAGAACGAAGTCTTTTCGAATCGTCCCTTTTATCGTTGAAATCCGAGACCCGCGAGTATAGCCGCGTGTGCCCTTGCACGTTAGCGTTCTCTCACACCTGCCGACCGATAAGATAGAGTCAGCTTCTAAAAATATATCCAGGGAGGTTTCGCGAGCGACGGCTTCCGTCCGTCGTCGAGGACTTCTTGGATACACTTGGTTATTAAAACGTGTGTATATATTTTTAAACGCACACCAACACGTTTACATCGATGTTACGTATGCATAAAGAAGAAGATAGCGGCTATCTCGACGACTCGATTCGGTGTCTAATGACAGACCACCAACGCGTTACTTACCCTCCCTGGGTGCCCTCTTTCTTCTCTCTTCGCGACTGCTTATTGTTCCAATGATATTAATTATATGCATATCTATATATATATATATGTGTGTGTGTGTACGTATGTACGTATGTACGTATGTACGTACATATGCACGTACATAAATACCAACGTAGTTACGTTTAAGCGCATAAATGCGTGCGTGCATGCGTGTGTTTATGGTAACGTCGACGATGTGACACCGAGTGGCACAGAAACGTGATACGATCTCCTATCGTTCTCGTCGTGTCAATCGAACGTTATATCGCCGGATTACATCGGCTTCGACAACCCTCGCTTACTCTTTTACAATTAAAACGCATCGAAGCCGTTTTTCTCATTAGAAATCGCGAGATTCTTCTTTCAGAAAGTAGAACGCGCGTACGTAGAAAGGAGAACAACTAAAAACCGTGTGTCTTCCAATTTCTCTTTGTACGAGAGAAAAAGAAAAAAGTTTGCGCGATCGTAAAGCTCCTTCGTTATTTTCTTTTTTTCTATTCTTTTCATTTTTGTTTTTTGTTTTTTATTCTTTTAAATTTGTTCTTCTCTCCTTGCTAGAAAGTACCGAGAGAGAGAGAGATAGAGAGAGAGAGAGAGAGAGATTACAAGCTTTTTATCTATCTCGCTTTTACCCAAAGAGACGCGCGCAAGAGAGAAAGAGACGGACGAACGAACGAATACACTTGCGATTCATCATTACAAGCCTCTCCACTCTTTAGTCGCAGTCGCTTTACGGTGAAACCGTAGATTCTTGAACCGAGTCGAGAAGGAAGAGAAGGGAAAAGAGGAGAGACGAAGAGGAGGGTGCTAGCTCGAACGATGAATCTCGGAAACAAACGCTGAAGAGGGTTGGGTGGGTCGGGGTTGAAGGTAGGATAGGACACGTTCGCGTTGAAATCTACGTGGAGAACGTAGGTGGGTTTAATTTATCTGGATTTACGATACGCTAAAGATGCCACCCTACGGCATCGCTAGCAGCAACAACAGCAGCAATAGCAGCAACAGCACCACGGCAGCAACTCTAGCACCACCACCAGCAACTCCAACACCACTACCACTACTATCGTCCCTCAGTCTCGACGAGAGAGCAACGGCAGACGTTAAAGAGGGACGGAGGGTGGTGAGAGGTAGTGGTACTCATGAGAGACAGAGTAGAGAGGGATGGTGATTTTGCACAGAGCCATTTTGGAATGCAATTAAACGCAGTACAGTGAAATACGATGCTAGTGCTGCTGCTGCTGCTGCTGCTGCTGCTGCTGCTGCTGCTGCTGCTGCTGCTGCTGCTGCTGCTGCTGCTACTGCTGCTGCCGTTACTACTGCTGCTGTTGCTGCTGCTGCCGTTGCCGCTGTCGCAGTCGCTGCCGCTTCTGTACCTCTCTTTTCTCTCTTTCACTCTTTTTCTCTCTCTTTCTCTCTCTCTCTCTCTCTCTTTTTCCATCTATCTCTCCTGTACGCGTTCCAACGAATACGCAAAGGTAGGAATACCTTAACGCGACGGGGACAAACGGAACATCTCGAAACGTATAGATTCTGACGAAGAACAAAGTGAATTCGCAATGATCGAACCGTGAATTCTTTTCATTTCCACCTTTTATCCAATCGAGATCCCATTTTTTTCCTTCTCGAATATATCGCTTTTCCGATGTTTCCTTTGATTTATTTCGAAATATATCGCCGAGCTGCCTATTCGATTCACAAAAGATTATTCGTATGGTCGATTTAGAAAAACCTATCTGTAGAAAATAAAGGAATGATATTAACTTCGATAACTCGACTCAAAACGACTCGAAACGATTTAAATAATCAGCGCGATGAAAAAGTACTTTCTACAGGAAAGGTGGTTAAGACTGGAGATCTCGGGATCGTTTTGATAAGAAGCTGCGTATATCCTTATCTTTTGAGGTGTAATGCGCGAGAGAGAACCGGCTTGGAGGTAGACGGAAAGAGGAAGAGAGACGGAGGGAGGGTTAGAGGGAAAATGGCGACCGGGAAAGGAAATCCGACACCAAATCGAAGGAGACGCCATCGCGAAGCACGGCGCCGCCCCTCTATCATCGAGTCTTCCCTGAAGACATCGCATCATCCTCTTGCCACCTTCGAGGCCTCTCCAAAAAAAAAAAAAATCGCGATAGTTCGTTCTCTTTTTTCTTCTACCATCCTACTCGCTCTTACGTTTTCTTTCGATTTCAAGGATCGTGAGAGCAGAAATATAAAAAAAGAGAGAGAGAGAGAGAGAGAGAAAAGAATAATAAGAGGGAGAAAAGAAAAGTAAAAATTCCTCGGGCAAAATCAACGGATGATCTTAACTCGTTGATGACGTAGCGACTAGAGACGCAACGTTTTCTTTAAAGGATTCTCTTATCACTCTTGATAACGTGCGATCGTTATTACGTACGATCAGGTTTCTGGACGATCGTCCTGAGTCGTGTTGTCACCTCGTGTCGATAAGAGCGTTACATGCAAGTTGGTACGGTCAATCACGTGCCTCTGCCGTCGCCGATTCCTATTGCTTTTGTCACTAAGGAGCCGACATTTTGTTTCAGGGTGGGTGACATTCCATTCGACATTGACGCGATAACTCATCGAATCCGATGCTACCGATAGAATAGAATCGTTGGCTTAGTTAACTTTTTTCTCTCTTTTTTTTTTTCTTTTTTTTTTTGATACTTATTGGTAAATCAATTCACTTTCGCTTGGAACTTTCGAAGAAATTACGCGGAAACGAGAACGCTTATCCTTCTTTTTCCTTAAACATCGAAATTCGTTATAGAGTTAGGTTTGGCGCATTAGTAAAAACTGACAACGTCACTCGGTTGGTTACGGTCCAACGGTGGACACGTTAGACGTCCTGTTGGCAATTAGAGAGAAAAGGCGGAGCACGTTCAAAGGATTGTCGAGGCGTGCCGAGCATCATGAAAGATCAGGCTGCCCGCGGAAAGACATCTTCGCTCGTCTGCCACAGAAATATCGGTTCTCATTGATCTACGTTACTCTCTTGACTCGACGACTTCCTCGTCGTCTTGAAATTTTCTCGTCGTTACTTTTCAAAATAATTTTATATCGATCTACGTTAAGAGTCGAGTTTCCCGAGATTGTTTCTCATCCGTTACATGGTATTACTCTGTAGAAATAAATTCAAAAAGAAGCAAACAAAAAAAAAAAGAGAGAGAGGAAAAAGGGTTCAACAGGACAGAGTAATCATAAGGTTGAAAAATAAACGCAATTATAAAGTATACACGAGTAGAGGAGTATCAAATTCGTTAGCGATAACACAGCTTGCAC
Organism: Vespula pensylvanica; assembly: GCF_014466175.1. NCBI lineage: Eukaryota > Metazoa > Arthropoda > Insecta > Hymenoptera > Vespidae > Vespula > Vespula pensylvanica. Next base: position 786,802 of record NC_057690.1, on the reverse strand, counting down.
CGAATGCAGTCGTGAACGAGCATGAAATAAACTTTTTCGACAGATATAGTTTGGGATCTCGTTATAAAGCTAAAAACATAATTACTGCGACGAAAAGCAATGCTCGCCGTTTTTCTTCGATCGACGTAAGGATGGTATTAGATCGAAATGAAACGCGACATAGGTTTTTACTACTTAGGTATTTTCCATGAACGATAATAAATTTCCACATTTCTTATCTATCGAGGAACGAAGTGATCGAACGGGAAATCGTCGAACGATTGTTTTGAAATTATCGATGAAACGACAGTGGTGCGATAGAAGAACGTAGAGTCAAAACACGGCGTACGATGACGTGACGCGTTTCCGGTGTTTGTTGATGACCATTTGCATTCTCAAACGTTCTTCGTTTGATTATTTTTTCAGACGATTTTCCCTAATAAAGAAGTATTTGTGATTTATACCGTTTCATTTATATACGATTAAATAGCCGTATAGATCGAATTATGAAATTCGATCGAGGAATAAGTTGGAATAACGACGAAGAGGGAACGATTTTGATCGATCGAAACGCATCGACATTTGGGAAAATCTTTAAACGTTCTCTGGGAAGATAAGTAGTATCGAAGTAGAGAGAGAGAGAGAGAGAGAGAGAGAGAGAGAGAGAGAGAGAGAGAG
>NC_057690.1:766600-786022 GCF_014466175.1 Vespula pensylvanica | reverse complement strand
GAGAGAGAGAGAGAGAGAGAGAGAGAGAGAGAGAGAGAGAGAGAGGAAGAGAGGGAGAGAGAGGAGAACGAAAAAGGACGTCGGCTGCTGAATGGGGTGAACGTTCCAGCGGGGGTAGAGAGTCTTGGACCGCCCCTAGGCTCGACCAATCGTACGGCATCGACGAGTACGCGTCGGCCAATGAGAGAACGCCGCTCGTTCGGAGTCGAGCCACTCTGATCTTCGTCCTGTATAGGCAAGCGTGCGTCGAAAAAAAGAGAAGAGAAGAAGAAGAAGAGGAAGAGAGAAGACCACCACCGTCACCGCCACCGCCACCACCGCCGCCGCTGCCGCCGCCGCCGCCGCCACCACCACCACCACCACTAGCACCACCACCACCACCACCACCACCACCACCATCACCATCAGCGAGTTCCAAGCTATACCAACATCAGCACGGCACAAGCACGGCAACGGCGTTACGTAGCAAGTAGTGGAGCGAGTTCGCTTTTACTAACTTGGTGACTTGGTCACTCAGTGAGTGTGTCTTCAACGGAGGCCAAAGGAGTCCTTATAATCGACGCTTGCATAATTACCTATCAAGAAGAACGATCTTTATCCGCCCTCGGCGCGTGTGTCTTCGTCACGACGTCTCACGTTTAGCTTTTACTCCGTTGTGTCTTCGTCGTGTATATACCTACTTATGCGAATCGCGAACGATGATAATCGTGCTGATCGATACCAAAGCTTTTTACGTTTTCAAAGAAGAAAGAAAACGACGATCGAGCAGGTGGAATTATCGATTATCGTGATTCACTCTTGCTTCTACTTTCTTCGGATACAACGACGTCTATAACTCGCGATGATCGACTATTGAACATCATTGGAATGTCGAGTGATCCGTTGCGAAGTGTTCGGAAATCGTACCGTAACCGACGTGCCGAAGTTATACGTTAATAAGATCGAGTCGAAAGTAAGAGTAATAATCAACGATCGATACCGTTCGATCTCCCCAATACAAATTTGTGTGCTGTGTAACGGACTCAATGGAAAAGACGTGAACGACAACACCGTGGATATGAATGAATCGCGCGTGATTAAACAACGAGCTAGGCTCGTCGATCGCGCGAACATCGGATGTTTACTCTGATCGCGAGCCGTCCTTCCGTTTCCCTCGCGATCGGCAATGTTAAATCGTGTACTAATATCGATAGTAATAATAGTAATAGTAATGATACTACAAATTAAATCGGTTGTATGAAAGCTTGATAGAAGAAGAAGAAGAAGAAGAAGAAGAAGGGATCGAGGAGTCGTCGTCCCAACAACGATCGATTCGCTCGAAACGAGAAGAAGAAAATTCGAAAAGTTCGATCAAAGGGCCCGAGTGTGCGCGTGTGTATGTGTGTAAGCGTATGCGAGTGTTTTCATGAAAACCTTCGAGGTTCCTAAGAATGTCTGATAGTTCGGATCAGCTGTCACCGCCGAACAGCGACTGTAATAGTCAAATGGGTGGCGTGCATCGGAACACTGCTGGCGGACAATACAGCAATTCTTCGATGTCAGCCCTTACACTGAGCCATCACGCACAACCACAGAATCTAACGCCCACGTCGGACGGTAGTCCTCAGTATCCCCAAGAATTGTCCACCTGCAGCTCGACGAACGTATCCACGAATATTGGAAATATCGGTGGACTCTCGCTCGGTACAACCATCAGCAATTTTACACCCGAACAAATATCCTGCATGTGCGAAGCGCTGTCGCAGAGCCAAGACATCGAGAAACTTACTAGGTGAATGAAATATATCTTTGTTTTTTCATCGATCGGAATGAAATTCAATGTCTTAGAAATAATGTAAATAATTTGGAGAAACTTTAACGATTATTTCTAACTACGATCGACGCTCGATCGTTCCTCCTCCTCCTCCTCCTCCTCTCCCCCTCCCCCGTTGCGTTACCAAACGAGTAAACCTTTTTTTCTACTTCCTCCGTTCGAAAATTATTTTCTTAGAACAGTCGATCGTTTCATTTGACAACTGCGCCTACGTTTACGTCTTATACCTCTCGTCGCCGTTAATATTATTTCTTTATTCCCCCTGCAAAGAATCGATAATCGTGAAAAGAAATAAACGAGACAATAAATGCCGACACGAAGAAACATTGGGCCCTTCGTTTTAATAAAGCCGCACTATCGAACACTAAACAAAACGAGTCGTTTGGCTCCGCTCGTAAACGGAACGAATATGCGGCTTTGAGATATGCCTGGCCGATAGTCGGTAAAAGGACCACGGGGAAAAGGAGAGCGAGAGAAAGAGAGAATTGTTTGTAAGCGTGGTTTCGAATTCGGCGCTCTAGGATTATTATCTAAATAACTTGACGGATATTAGGATGATTGTAAACGATTAATCGATCGAACGACTTTTCCTACCAATTCGATTTAGCATCGTGATTGGAATTTCTTTTATTGCCGTGGTCGAAGTGGTAGGGAGGATTGAGAGAAAAAAAAAAAAAAGAGGAAGAGAAAAAGGCAAAATAAAAAAGAACAAAAAGAAATAAGAAAAAAGCGTGTAATTGAAGGTTTCTCCTTGCATTTATCAGGTTTCTCTGGTCGTTACCACCCGGTGAGTTGCTGCGTGGCGGCGAGAGCGTTTTAATGGCTCGAGCGGCGGTAGCATTTCATCGTGGTGCCTATCACGAGCTCTACTCGATCCTCGAGAGTCATCCGTTTTCGCCGCGACGGCACCCAGAGCTTCAACAAATGTGGTACAAATCGCATTACCGCGAAGCCGAGAAGATTCGTGGTCGTCCTTTGGGTGCCGTCGATAAGTATCGACTTCGAAAGAAGTATCCTTTGCCAAAGACGATCTGGGACGGCGAAGAGACCGTCTATTGCTTCAAGGAACGATCGAGGAACGCTTTGAAGGAGTGCTACATGAGAAACAGGTACCCGACGCCCGACGACAAGAAAAACTTAGCCAAGAAAACGGGCCTCACGTTGACCCAGGTCTCTAATTGGTTTAAAAATCGAAGACAAAGGGATCGTACGCCGCAAACCAGATCGTAAGTTGATCGTTTATCTATATCTCTTTAATCGATCGTATAACTTTTCCAAATTCGCGAGCGCGCCCAGCTGCGAATTTCAAAGGACTTTCACTAATTCGAACCCTGTCGCGCTTTCGAGAACGCTCGGAAAAAATGACGACGGAAAACTTGCGATCCGTTTACCGAGAGACACCTTCCTTTTCTCTTTCTTTTCTTTCTTTTGTCTTTTCTCCTTTCTCTCGAAAGATAGACTATTGAAATTCTCGGTGAAGAGTAATAAAAGCGTCCCGTGACGCGAGTTTCATGTATGGAGGGCACGTGTATCGACAGGGGGTCTCTTCTTTTTCAAGGAGCAACAAGTGTTTCGACATGTGTCCTCTGACCCATGTCCTTCTTCCTTTTTTCGGGTCCGTCGGACTGCGAGTCAAGGAGATCGTTAAATCATCGCCTGGTATAGATTAGGTACATGCACGAACTCTGTGTCATTTCTAATTAACTGATTGTTCCTTCGTGGAAAAGGTTGCTTAATAAATTACTTTCCAAAAGAAACAAGATCGGGTTCATCGGGGAAAATATATTTGCTCGTTTGCAAGGAAACGTTTCAATGATGTCTGATACAATTGCTTTTCCAATCAGGATTCCTAATTCCTTTTAAAGCATTAAAGATATAGTAAAAGGGTGAGTTAAATAAAACGGCAAGGCGAATCAATTCGATAAGGGGATGTAATTCTAGCGAACGATTATTTGATACGAGAATTTATTTACCTTTCGACCGGAAAAGATGTATACAAACTTATGGGGGATTAAATAAATGCGAAAGGGTGCGATCTCGATGAGTGCGATTAGAGGACTGATTAAGTTAGCCAGCTAGGTTTATTAACGATTAGTTAGATTATTAACGAACATTTTGATAAGCCGAGAATGGCCGAAGGAAAGAAATTTTTCACGAAACGTATATTCCTATCGTATAAAATAATGTCATTACCCAATTAGCTCGATTAAAATGAAAATACGGATGTCCTCGTCAACGACGATGAGACGATACGCTTTTGCGTTTCTAAGCACATGGATGATGCAGTAATTAAATGCGTAGGTTAATTCGCCATACCATTCAGCGTACCATCTTTCGGCGAATTTTGCCGACTCGCTGATGTTATACTCGGTGTTCTTCTTTGGAACGGACACACGGTATCGACTTCCGATCGTGATATCAAAATATAAAGATAATAAGAAACTCCTGGTTTTAATATATACGTTCGAATAGTTAATCGACCTGGTCCCCATGAACGAATTATCATTATTATCATAGATCGTCAGTTTTTAACAACGTTTTTGTTGCGTCATCGATATCGAACTTTGCCAAGCTTAACATTTTCATGTTTTTCAAGACTTCCTGATAACGACAAGATAAAAATAAAATTGCAGGATTGGGTTGTAACTTGCAAAAAAAAATACACACACGCGCACACACACGCACAAAAAAGGAAAAGAAAAAAGAGAAGAAAGAAAGAAAGAAAGAAAGAAAAGGAATAACAATACACACGTGTCACGTAAGATATTCTTTCGAGGCAATGGCCGATATCACGGCGCAGTCCGAGTATCGCAAGGCGTACTCGTCGAACGAATCACCGTACGTAAAGCCGCGCGTGCGTACACACATTTACTAGTAGTGCGTGTAGTATTTATGTTTGCGCCTACGTACAAGCGTGCAATAGTATAGGTACATAAAGAAAGGAAAGAACTCCGCGTTGTTATGGCTACGACTTAACCGCGGTCATGGGCTAACACAGAGGGCCTCGTCGAACGTTTCTTCTGGACCAACCGACCGAACTTGCTAACCGGACTCTATAATTCAATAGAAAATATATCTTCTGACCGTTCATTTGGAATGTTTTAACAGAATAAATAAATGAGGGTAAAAGAGAGAGAGAGAGAGAGAGAGAGAGAGAGAGAGAGAGAGAGATCATTTTACACGACAGTATTAATACACTATTAAAATTTATTGAAAACTAATCAACGAAGCGATAGAGATCATAAATCGTTTAGGTAAAAAAAAAAAAAAAGAGAGAGAGAGAGAGAGAGATAACTTTTTTCGAAACGTGAGAAGAACGTGAACTATTAATTTGAAAGGATTCGAAAGCGTAGGTTTTGTAGAAAAAAATAAAAAATAAAAAAGTAGAAAGAAAAAAAAAAAAGGAAAAGTAGGGAAGAAAAAGCGAATAATTGATTATATTTGTGGAAAAAAATCGTCATGAAACAAGAAGAAAAAAAAAGTAGTGGAAAGAACTTTTTGTAATTGCTTTAATAAGGAGAAGGAAAAGATCGCGAAATAGACGCAGAGCTTACTCGCGGGGGACGGCGTAGCAAAGATAAATCGGGGTAGCGGTGGAGGGCCGGCCGTGGCCTTTATGTAGTAAACTATTGGTAGTGCGAACAGCTCAATGGTGAAACGCGAGATGTAACCGTAGCTGCGTCATAAAACGGTAATGGGGCGTCGCGTTTCCTTTTCCTAGAGTCTTTCTCGAAGGAGGACGTTAAGGGCGGAAAAAGGGAGAAAGGTCGAATCGGTTCTTCGCCGAAAAACTACTCGCGAGGGATTCATCTTTGCTCGAGCCATCTTTGATCTGATCTATCAGAGAAAAGAAAAAAGGAAGATCGATTCGAATGGTATACATATATATATATATAAAAAAAAGGAAAGGAAAGGAAAGAAAAAGAAAGAAAAGATCGAACGAATTTTCTCCTCTTTCTTTTCTTTTTTCTCGTTACAATTCGACAACTTTTTCGTTTATACCTGTCGGAGTAATAGAAATAAAAAGTATCAGAAAAGATTGCAAATTTTCATGTCTCTTTTTCGATTCGATCGGTTCTGTGTTTCTTTATTTATTTATTTGCTTTTCTTAACGCTGTAACGAAACGATGGAAGTAGGAGAGAAGAAGGGTGTTAAAAGAGGGGAGAGTAAGAGAAAAGAGAAAGACGAAGGAGGCCATACGAGGACCGTAGGGCGTATTTCTTTAAGGCTTAGACCTTGAAGAGCGCGAAGCATAAAAATGCTCGCGCCCTTGCGTCTACATAAAAAAAAAAAAGAGAAAAAGAAAAAAGAAAACAGGACAAGAAGAAAGAAGAAAGAAGAAGGAAGAAAGAAGAAGGAAAGAAAGAAAGAAAGAAAGAAAGAAAGAAAGAAAGAAGGAAGGAAGAAAGAAGGAAGGAAGGAAGGAAGGAAGGAAGGAAGGAAGGAAGAAACGAAGAAACGAAGAAACGAAGAAACCGTGGCCATGGGCGGGGCCGTTGTTGCATATGGACCACCGTGTGCACGCACGTGCTTCACAATCTAGCACGTATACACCAGGAGAACTTGCGTACACGGATACGTGTGTATGTGAGAACGTTTTTATTTTCACGAGCAGTAAAACAATGCGAGAATAAAGTGGCTTTGCTCCTTGGTCCTTTGATTCTCTCTCTCTCTCTCTCTCTCTCTCTCTCTCTCTCTCTCTCTCTCTCTCTCTCTCTCCGTTTTCTTTTTCTTTCTCTTTCTCGTCGCTCTACCCAAAGAAGAAAATTCTCAGAAGTTGTCAGGCAAGTAAAAATCGCCTTTGCGAGTGCGTACCCTCGAAATATGAGGGTCAGAAGCTAATCGTTCTAGCCTTAGGACCTTCCGCGTGGGTCACAAATTTTTTTCTGGGTTCTTAAGACAATGGCAGAGCTCGCATGTGATCCTCGAAAACGCAAGATTTATGAGGGAACCTTGTGGGATCAAGAACACGTTATCCAAGAACGCAAACGTTCTTTTTCGGTCGAAAGAAACGAAAATGAAACTAGAGCTTGTTAACTTACGATTTTTCTTTCGGAAACGATCGTGGTTGCTAATGCCAATAGATAGAAATATTATCGTCGATATTTTGTCGAATTTCATATCGCTTTTTTTCTAGGGACATGCTGCCACTAAACTGTCAAAGCACAACGAACAGTACGATAAGTAATTCGGTGAGCAACGGAGGAAGTATGCAATCATTGCAGAGTATCGACTCGGACAGTCCGAATCTAGCGATGTCACCTTTATCAACGATGGGTATGTCGCCAGCCGCGATGAATCCATGTAGTCCAATGGGTATGAGTCCTATGGGGCCTCATCATCACGGATACGCGACTCCCGTAACGCCGTCTTCCGTACACACGGCTCATCCACATAATGGTGGTTTAAGTCCGATGAACGACGTCAAAGCGTTATGCTATGGTCGTAGCGTTTACGACAGTGGTGAGTTGTACAGTTTGTACAATTGTACAAATTATCACGATTAATAAAGAATTCTCGTGATCCTTCTTCCTCGAAATGTCCTCAGGTAAAGACGTCGAACAGAGTTCGGTTTATTATCCCAGTCACACCAGTATGCATCATCAATATTATCAACAAACCCATCATCAAATGATGTCCGGCTCTCATCATCATCATCATCATCAACAGGGCATGCCAACGGGCTACGAAATCATGTTACCTCCGCCACAACATTCCATGTGACCAACGGATTACGATGGCGAACGAAACGAGCAAGGTCATCACGGACCGAACGACGACTCCTTGGCTCGCATTCACGCCTTCGCCTGATTTTTCGTGTCCCAAAGTTTTTCCATTGGTGTATTATCATCATCGTGTAACATCGATGCTAACGAAAGGACAAATCTTCTTCGATCTCGTCGATTCTCTTCGGGAAAAAGAATCATTGATATCGACGACAGACAATACATTTGAGATATTTTTTTAACCTGCTCGACGGATAGCGAACTACGGATCAACTATCGTTCTTGATACTGACGATTAAAAGAAAAGAAGAAAAAAAAAAGAGAAAAGGAAAAATCAAAAAAAAAAAAAAAAATTAAAAAGAAAAGAGACAAAAAGAAATGAAAGATCGATTCGATTCGTCACTTAAAAACTGTGATTAACAAATCGGTTATGGTACCAACCAATTTCTTCGAATTGAAGGGCCTAAAGGTATCTTATAATAAATGAAATAGCGACGAATGCATTGAAAATGTATTTAAATTGCGCGAAAGAACATCGGCCATCTTTGCAGGAAGCGTGAGATAAATGATTTAGCCAATGGGAGACCGAGGCAATATATCCATTAAATATCAGGGAGGAGCTCGAAAAACTGGTTTTACTCGTGCGCGAACGCGCACACGCACACGCGTACGCGTACATACCCGCACACACACACACACAACCTACCACCAACACGTAATTCTTTTATTTACTTTCGAGATATCATGGCGTATTAGAAAAATCCTGCTGTGTAAGTAAATTCTGACGAACGATGATGGTTCGATAGCCGTAAGTAATACTTCGATGAATTTTTAAAATGTTTCTCGTCACACTTTTTTTCTTAAATAGAGTATTCTATGTCACATCGAGTTAGTACATACATACTTAATAAACTTTATCACCGAGGTGATAGAAAAATTAAAATCGATTACGATTATAACGGACAACAAGGAAAAAAAATAAATAAATAAATAAAGATAAATAAATAAATAAATAAATAAATAAATTAGTCGAATTTTATGAAATTCGTGTAGCAATGTCCATAACGCGAAGCGTACGTAAATAAAAAAAAAAAAAAATAAAAAATAAAAAAAAATAAAAAAAGATACTTCGTTTAGACTTCAGAAAGAAATCAACACAACGATCCATAGCAGTTTATTGTCAGAATAAAAAGGTTTAACGTTTTACGATATATTTTGGATATGGTCCGCACGATATCTTTTATCTTTTAAAAATATAAATTTATCTATCGTGTATCTCTGTAGTATTTTGCTTTAAACGAATTATTAGAACTGCGAACGAAATGCACTGTGTGTATGTATACGTATGTGTATATATATGTATACATATATATGTATATGTATATATATATATATATATATATATATTGCATGAATCGACTAAAAAGAAATTTATTTATATTGAACTTACATATACGATTCCGACGTAACACGCTGCAGCAGTGTGTGGAAATAAATACGATGATCATCGAAATTACTGCTACGGACGAACCTCTTATTTTCCAATACCTATGTATATAAAAAAGCATATATAATATTCTAATGATAATGTATGTAATGTATATAATGAGAGAAAGTATCTGTGTATTCCCCAAAATTAGTGATTTTTAATAAATAAAATGTAATTCGTACTGAGAGATCTTCTCAGAATTAAATCAAAGACAAAACATGTATTATTTCTTATCTTCGTAGGATAGTCGATTGAACACGTAAAAAAAAAAAAAAAAAAAAAAAAAAAAAAAAAGAAGAAGAAGAAGAAAGGGTTACCAAAGGAAATAACCTTAAGTTGATTTTATAACGCATGAATATAGAAAATATTAAAACTCATTGATACTTACACTCGCCGTATGTATTAAAATGCATACAGATAAGTTTCTCTTTTGCAAAATACAGGGTAAACGAGAAAAATAAATGTATATAAATCCAAACGAAACTACTCGCTTTGAACACTTTCACTTCATTATTACCTACGTAATAAACTTTCGTCATGGTAGAATCTAACGTTCTAATTGGTCGGTAGTTAAAATCCTTCGTTCCTATTGGCGGATCGTATTAAGTCGTGATTGGATATTTTCAAAAAAAATTAATCATTAAAGTTTGAAATATTTCCTTGCACGACTACAAACGAACGTAACCGACGATAATATACATTATTATTATTATTTTATTGACGCGATAATAAAATGTATTTTAATGAATATATAAAGAGATGAAGGTAAGATTCTACAAATAAAAATTTCACGTTAGTCCTATAAATTTCAACATAGCTTGTACGACGATATATTTTATAACAGAGAATTTATTATTATTAGATTATTTAGCTTCGTTGCTAATGATTATGACAAAGATATCAATTTTTGTCTATAAAGGAAAAATCCAAGAAATTAGTGCCATTTCATAAGCACGGCGCTGTCAAGAACATACCAGTAAACATGGTCATGTGATGCAAAGGCCGAGTTATTTATAGAATACTTTGTAGCAGGTATAGGTTGGCAAGATATATAAATATAATGTCTGCAATTGCACTTTATAAGCATTATATAGATAGAATTCAGTGTGATTGGACCGGATTAGGATCATAATGTGTCATATTTATTAATGGATATAAAGTAGCCCCTTGGTATTGTTATAATAATGTAAATAATTGAATCTTAAATAGTGATTGTACTGTCACTGCACTTACTCTGTTCAGTGTATAGAAAGTATATACAATAATTACGTTTCGAGTTTGCAAAATATTCTCACATTTAAATGTAATTCGTTTTCTGACTATTAGCTTGTCGTCATTTTATTAATCTCCAAGATATTTGCAAAACATCCATAGTTATGTCAAAACCTGATGCACCTAAGTTTGTGACAGCACTCTTTTCCTTTAAGGGAAAGAATAACGATGAAGTATGTGAGATCTTATCTAGTAAAAATAATGATTTACAGATAAGTCGATCCAATACAGCTCAAATTTGGATTGTAATTTACAGTTGTGCTTTAAGAAAGGTGATATAATAACGATAACTCAAACGGACGATGAAGGTTGGTGGGAGGGTACGTTGCACGATAAAACTGGATGGTTTCCATCCAACTACGTCAAGGAGCATAGAGTACCAGGTGAGATTTATCATTTTTTACTTGTCTTGTACAAGAACTATATTAGATAAGTGATCTTAAGTACGATTGTATTATATTCAGATTTGATTCAATTTTTGTTACATAAGAATGTATATTATTGCAGACAATGGACTTTCTTCCGTTAAAGTACCCTCGGAGAAAGGTCTACCAGAATCACCTGTTCATCAGAAACTTAATCGCGATATAGTAATAAAAGACATCGTGGATTCCGAAAGAATTAACGTAGCGGAATTGCAAGGCTTAGTTACTAATTTTTTGCAACCTCTAGAATCATCAAATATGTAAGTCTCGTGGCGTCTGATATTATTCGTCCAACGTTACATTCTTCGTACTATTATAATCATAAATTAACTGTTACGATCGTAGATTAAAAAAGGAAGAGTACAAACAGTTATTAGGTAATATACATGAAGTTTTGGAAATGCATCAGCGTCTTCTTACAAATTTGGAAGCTACCATTCTACAAGGTATAGCTGGTAGAATAGGAAATTTGTTTTTAACGCTTGCTCCAAGATTAAAATCTATTCATACCGCGTATTGTAACAATCATCCGCAAGCGGTCTGCATTCTGGATAGATACAGGTAAAAAATACATCGTATATTATTCTTATCATTTCCCTCTCTCCTCCTTTAAATACAAGTTTCTATCGAATACAAGAATTATTTTTTACAGAGACGAATTGAATGAATTTATGGAAGATAGCGGTGCGATTTCTCCAGGAATATTAGTTTTAACGACTGGTCTTAGTAAACCATTTAGAAGATTAGACAAGTATTCCGCCATGCTACAAGAATTAGAAAGGTATACAGAAAAAAATCATCCTGATAGAGGAGACACGCAACGAAGCATAGCGGTTTATAGAGAAATAGCGGTAAAATTGATATTTGTCATAAAATTTGTCCGTGTATAATGTATAAAAGATGTTACTATCAAAGGATATCGTTAACAGGATTCTTGTTCTTCGATACGTAAACAGCGTGAATTAGCACTACAGGTATTAACTAGTGGCATTAAAGGTTGGGAAGGAGAAGAATTAAGTTCTCTCGGTGAAATCCTTCACGTTGGATCTGTGACTCTGGCGACAGGAGTCGATAGAAGGGACAGATATTTCGTCCTCTTTCCCTCTACGTTGTTAGTATTGAGTACCAGTCCAAGAATGAGTTCTTTCATTTATGAGGTACTATTATTTCAAAAGATCGTCTACGGCATGCTACATTCTACGTACGAATTTATCCATCTAAGTTCTAACTATTCCTAGGGAAAACTTCCGCTGACAGGCATTAATGTTACGGCAACAGAGGATACCGATGAGATAAGGAATGCTTTTGAAATAACGGGTATATTCATCATTTCTGCGATCTAACTTTCTACAAATAAATCTTATCTACATTCTTTCCTTCTCGTAGGACCAATGATCGAAAATATAACAGTATTGTGTGCAAGTAAAGAAGAAAGGCAACGTTGGATTGAGCTTCTAGTCCAAGAGCAGGGTACCAATGTGTTGAAATCACCAACGATGCCTCGAGTGAGTTATAATCATCCTCCGTATACGCGGCTCTCGAGATACTTTGCAAAGCTCGTGAGGAAAAAGATTATAGAAGTCGAATTAATGAAAAAGCTGCTTTATATACAATATGTCCTAAAGCCGGATTTAAGTAACGTAAAGATGCGCAGATGTAACGTAACATATACTATTTTTCCTAACAAAAGTAGCGAATGTATCTCCGATTGTGAAACTATTATCGATAATGAAAATATTCAAGATCCGCCAAAAATACTTCGTAAATCTACTTTAACGCTCGATGTCAGATACGAGGTTAGGAATACAGATCTCCGTACCTTTGGTGTAGAAAGTAATTCTCTCACGAACTTCGCATCGAGGGCCGCTTACGGGGATCGTTCTACGTTTGAAACCAGCAAGAGTTTACCAGCTGGTCGTACAACGAGCCACGTCCTGCCAAATATATTACTTTCTACAAGTAATTCTGCAGTGCCAATTTTACTACCGCGAACGCACGATCATTATCGAGAAAATTTAGATATACCACGCGAACATATGCCTTGTGGTGGTACGATAAAATGTTGGGACGTTGTCGAGCTTTATCCGAAAATACCAGACATCTCAAAACTCACTGTTCAAGATCCTGTAACACGCGTAAACAAAGCCGATAATGGAAATCTAAGAAACGATCAACACTTATGTCCTACTACCAGTTTGCATTCGTCAGATTCTGGAATGGCTGAAAGTTATCACTTAAACTCGACAGAGCTTAGTTCCTGTTACAAGTCTCAAAGATGCAGTCATAGTAAATACATAGATCCAGTAAGAACATCTCACAGTGAAAGCGAAATCGATGAAAATAAGTTTGAACATCAATGCATTTGTACTTCCCCGTTTGGTTCTACGCCGAGAGATAGCGAACGTTCATTCCCTTCGTCAGAAAATATTAATAAGATGTCGCATTTGGTTAAGCCTTCTTCCAGCTATATCAAAAAAGATATAAAAGATGCATTTGATGATGCGAAGGAAGAAACGGAGAAGAACATTGTAGTTCTTACGACAAGAGATTATGAAAATATTAAGCAGAAAAGGTTTACAGAACCAATTCCACATTTACATCAAAGTAATGCTAAAAGAAGGGGAAAACGAACGGTCCGTCCGGTACAACCAACTATCGAAGAACAACCTGAACAAACGGGTCAAGTTTATAGATCTGGATTATATGCTCATTGGTGGCTCAAGAAAACAATTCCATTGTCAGGATGCACAGAACGAGGCAAGCTTCCATGGCATGGCTGTTTTTTTTTTTTTTCTTTTTTCTCAATTGGATTGATTTCCTTCATTGATTTCACCACTAATAATCATTTATCATCGATGATTTTATGCTTCTATTTCACAGCCATGTTGTGTGAAGAATGCTTTTGCTTTGCTAACATAACTGTTCATAAAATACATATAACTGGGAAAGAACACGAATCACGTAGAAATTATCATTATTATTTGACCTTTTCACACTCGTTTGATGAATATGCATCGTGCCCATTTTCTTTCTTAGTTTAGTCAATTCTTTTTCTTTTCATTTTTTTTTTGTAGGTAGGGCGTGTGCTCCGAATGCTTTTTACAATTCATTATAGATACAAAATAGAAAATTCTATGCGTCGTTGTTATCAATGTTTGTGAAACATTATTTTATACATTGATTTTCTACAGATGAACAGTCAAATGAACGGGAAACGCCAGCGGTCGGCAGCGGATCATTGTTTATCTCCAGGGATTAAGACTCCTTGGAGTATCGCTTCGTTACGTCCAGCCCCACCTTTATATACACTCAAGACATTTGGTAAAATCACGTACATATATAATAACTTTCTCTTTTATTATTGCATCTGTACGAGCAAAAGATTTATGCGATCATAGAAACTCTGTTATTCACTACAATGTTTTGTTCTAACAGATGAACGTCAATTTGAAGAAGATGCAATTATTCTAAAAATAATAGAAAGTTACTGTCTTTCTGTCAATAGTAGATTTACCATGAATTCCAACGAATCAAATTGTAAGTATATGTTTTTTTTTTTTTTTTTTTATTATAAGATACGTATATATCACACATTTATTATAATAAGTTTTAAATCGTAGCTATGATGGATGTCGAATGGCAAAGAACACGCGATGCATCTTCGATGCATAAGAAGGGTGTAAATTGGGACACTCGTGCTGATCGGTACATTCTTTTAATTTAATTTTAATATCTCACTTAGGAATTATCTGTTTAATTCTAATGTTATGTCGTTTAGGTCGTTATCGGAAACTGTAAAAACTTTAAAAAATCAAATGACGGATTTACAGTCACAAATGTCATTACTTACTAAACAATTAGACGAAGAAAGAAGATCTCGACTTTCGTTAGCTGCTACTGTAAAACGCAGTATGGCCGCTATGGATAGTTCCATATCTTAAAATTTATAATTAACATTCAGGAAAGAAATTTTCCAAATTTGGATTTAATTTTTGCTACTCGCTTGCATCTTAACGCTCAAAAGGATGCATGGTACTTGGAATGTTTTCAGATATTTTTAAGTTTATAACATAGATTACGTAATGTTAAGATAGTAAAATGTTATTTATCTATTTTTATAGTAACTCGTTCATTCGTGAATAAATAAAGGTTTCATCATGTGCCTATTTTACATACATTGTAAATTAGATCATATTTTCAAATCGGTGTAATTTGTCTCTTGTACTACATCTTGTTAATAACAGCCGATTTGAAAGATGATATATAAAAAGTATTAGATTTAATAAAAATAAGAAATTAATTTATTATAACATTTTATGATACATGACGATACCTCCTAAATATAATTACTGTTATATTCGGAACATGTATCTATAAATATATATTTCTTTAAATCAGTTTTTTATCTCGGTTTATTTTTTATGCGCTCCAATTCATTCACTCTACTGCGAGCATGTTCTAACCTATGCCATGCCATTTGCAAAACCTTTTGACTCGCATATCCAGATCCTTCGTGAGGTTGACCTGATGTCGAATAAAAAGAGAATAAATCGATATTATAATTATAAACATAGAACAATTCTGCTGATATTATTGATAGTGGAAACGTTATCGATAAAAGGTTATGAATCTTAGTATTAACAAACCTGTCGAAACTTGTGTCAGATAATTAATTTGTTCGCTCAATTTCGATTCCACGTGGCCTAAAGTTTTCAAAAATTGATGAGTTTGGGCTTCTGCTTGCTTTAAACTAGATTTTTCCTTACTCAATTCCATAAACGCTTGGCCTATAACGATATACGAATATTTGTATAACCATACAAAATATATCTAACGATAGTACGAAATATTCACTAATATTACGTTCTAAATGTACCTGCACTTTGTAAACAAACGATAATATCTTTTTCGATAGTTTCTAAGATTTGGATTCTCTCCATAGGTGGAGTCATTTTTGCGAACTTTGTATTATATTATATTTTATAATATCTACTAAACGTGTTTAATTATACAGTTATAATTACGATCGACGACTCGAGCGTAAAATCGTATTGCTGCGTAAAAAATACTTCTTCGAAAACGAACGTATCGTGGAACGAGATGTTACGAGCTTCGTGGAATAAAGTCGACTAAACGTAAACACGTGTACGTATGCCATACTATAGCTGCGACGTTGCGAGATTCTGATTGGTCGATACGAGCGGCGCAGTATCCTACTGCGCATACATATCCCCTCTACTTTCGTATTCCCCGTGCGAAGTAGGAATAAAGCGGCTTGTAGTTTGTGGCGATATTATTTCCCAATAGTTTCCAATATATTCGATAATTAGCATAACACGATTCGTTATATTTTTAAACGAACATCTTTAAATCGGCACTTTAAATATTGTCTCTTGGCAATCATAAAATGATTGCCATTTAGATGCTCTAAGCAAGTTTAATAAGTAATACTTCACTTTTACAAGAATTACGTATATGTAAGTATAAAACTAGATATCTGTTTTTTATTTTTATCATAAAGTCGATACAGATACTGTCAAAACTTATAGTTAATTTCTTAAATACGAGTTATTCGACATAAATAAAAAGCTGATACAGCCGATTAACCGATAATTATTTTTTCATCGCTAATAAATTCGTATTTAGGAACAGGAAGATTAAGAGGTGCTGGTCCTTTTCGTACACGACCGGCCCCATCATAATGAGATCCATGACAAGGACAAAAGAAACCTCCTGGAATCATACCAGAATTAGGAATAGGTATGCATCCTAAATGAGTGCAAACTCCTATGACAATTAACCATTCAGGTTTTTTCACTCTTTCTTCATCCGTTTCAGGATCTCTCAAAATTGATACATCAACTTCTCTTTCTTGATCGATAACATTTTGTGCTCTAATAGCAATAAAAAGCTACATTTTATATTTCCTTTTATATACTTTTAACTTTACATAATAATAATATATATTATATATAATATAATATATAATATAATAATAAATTACCTATGATAAAGAAAAACTGGTTTTCCTCGCCACTTAACAATCGCAACTTTCCCTTCTGGTATATTAGTTAATGTGGCTTCTGATTGAGCAGTAGCTAGAACATCTCGAGACGGTGCCAAAAACATTAAATAATGCAATACATGAGACTTTAAAGCGTACATACAAGTTACTCCGGCAACTACAAAACATAAATTATATATTTATATTTTAAATATTATTTAATAAGAAAGAAATATTATGAACGTATAATGAAATGTACTAAAAGATACGCCGTAAGTTAAACATTTTTTATTTTCATTTGTATCGAGCGGTTTTTTATCTTTCTTTAATATATCTTTAAAGTCTGGAAGTGGGATGTCGGAATGGGCATATCTGTCTAAAAATAAAAATATCGTTTGTAACGATTTCTTATATTTCAGATATTATTTCTTTTCACTTACTTGGATCACAAGTTACAAACGACGCTGGTAAATATCTTTTTTTTCTTGCGATTTTTGAAGTTAAGTCTATAATCGTATTTGCGAGTATCATTGTCTTTTTCCACATTTTTGATATTTATGTGGAAAAATTTTCAATAATTTTATCAGGTTAAGTTTATCCTGAATTTCAAATGTTTCCATTTCAATTGTTTTAGGATTATTGTTATTACGACAAATGACGTAATAATATTCGATTATTTAAAGCTGTTTACTATCTTAACCTCGTAGCGTATGTGAGTTCAGTAACAATTATAAACAAAATATGAACTACAAGGGAAACTATACACCTATTGCATCGATGTATCAAGTTTATGTAGGTTATACCTCACTAACGCGTAATTTAATAATCGAGTTAGCGTGTGATAGAAACTTTTGTATGTCGCAAAAATAACAGTACATCTGACAAAAGCAAAAGAAAAAATAAAAGCCAGATTATACGTTTCAATAATCTGAAAACAGCTTAATTGAAAAAGCTTCAAATTTAATCGTACAAATTTGATACCATTTGTTTTTTAATTAATCTTATAGAAATAGCTAAAGCGTATTTAAATAATCGTTAGGTCGATTTATTATTTACTAACTGCGGTAAAAAGAAAATGGCTGACAAAAAGATGTGAAAAAGAGATTAATTTTTTGACACGATATTTTTCGAAGAAAACGAAGCTTTTTTAAAAATTCAGAAAAGGTATGTCCTCGCTTGAACCTTCATCTTTAAAACGAGACCTTGTTCGTCAAAATCGATGGAGAATTACCGCTTGTACTCATCGCTGGCGTAAACCATTATAAAATCAAGGTTAACGAAGAGCCTTGTTGGTTGAGTGATACTTTCAAGGATATAGTCCAAATTGTTTAAACAACAAGATAAATATATTTTATAAGATAGAATTATATTTTATATACTTCTCACATAATACATAATACATAATACATTGAGACATCACAGACAAAAATACCGTTTATGTTTCAAAAATATAAATATTTTATATTCCGAAACATTTAAAGTATAAACACGTAGCTATTAATTGAAAATATATAAAAAAAAAAAAAAAAAAAATCACTTATATACACATACGCATGTATATATGGAAGCCTTTGAATGAAGGTCGTAGTTGAAACAATTATAAGAAACGGGCCAATAGGAATGCCATTAGAATCGAAAACAAATAGGCGATATTGTTTGAAGAAGCAGTACTCTTGATATCCCTATCGTAATCTCTGGAATAAATACCGAATGTTATCGGGTTCGTCATCGTTACGTTCGTATATATAGATACGTGTTTGTGAGTGCCGTGCACATATTCCTCATACGTCCAGTTTTGTAACGGCAATAATAATTTGTTCAAAGTGTTCGGCATAATCAAAGAATTTCTCGAGTCTTCGAATTTTCCTGATATTCTGATTTCATCGAAAGTCGCTGTAGAATTTACAACGGATCCGCAAGATTCGATGTTATTATCGGAACATTGTATTACCGCGCAGAAGCGTGCACCAATCCAACGTATTTTCGCTAAATTACGTATCCCATTGAAAACAACTATTCGGTATTGTACATTCGGATCTACGTTAGGCATTTGTATCGTGAAATTGCAACAATGATTATTATGACACAAGGTCTTCGTAGCATTGCCGTTCAATATTTCTGTCTGATATAAACTAACATTATCGCGTAATAATTTCAAAGACTCTTCGACTACTTCGCGTTTTCTTCTTAATTCATCGTGAATATGAGCGTGTTTGTTCTCTTTTGACTCTGGAATTTCTTGACTCTTCAATGACAGAACCTTCATCTTAGGAACTTCCGCGACTAATAATTTGGTAGTTTGGTTAAATAACATTATGGCTTTGCTCGGCCCATTGCGACCTAAATAAAATTTTTTTGTTTACAATATCAACATGTTCAATATCATTCGTTATTTTTTACGTTATTTCGATTAATATCTTAACATTAAATTGATTTATAATTCTAGTTATTTTACTTGCTACGAAGTAGATGATCCTACCTAAATAAATACCGCTGCCGGTACTACCCCTTGAAGGATTATTGTATCCAGCTGCCAAAAGATTTACATTCTCCGCGTACGCCCAACCTGCTTGTGTTTGAACGGCTGCAATAAATGAATTTATTTCGTTATTATATAGTTAGAACAAAGTGTGAGAGAGGGACGAGAGAGAGAGAGAGAGAGAGAGAGAGAGAGAGAGAGAGAGAGAGAGAG
>NC_057690.1:718739-766522 GCF_014466175.1 Vespula pensylvanica | reverse complement strand
AGAGAGAGAGAGAGAGAGAGAGAGAGAGAGAGAGAGAAAATTTATAATTAGTTTTAATTAAATTTTAATTTGACGCACCAGTTAAAAATGGAGTCTCAGAGAACCATGCCGTTGTAAAAACAATATCGTTAATTTCAAGATCTCTTGTTAAATTCAAGGCAGGTTCTGCGAACATAATATCGAAACAAATGAACGTTCCGAATTTAACACCAAAATCCGTATCGAACGTTACCACTTCTGGATGTTTCGGACGATCAAACTCAGGTTCTATATAGAGATTTATTTTGCGATATCTACAAGTGAAAAATATCGTATTAATTCAAAATATTATTTATCTCTTCGTTCGATATATTAAAAATTATTATTTGAACGTTGTACTTTGCGATTATTGTGCCATTGCGATCGAATACAACGTTGGTGTTATAATAATATGTTTTTTTTTTTGGACAATCATTACTCGTACAAGCTTCTTTTTCGGCTATATTAATGACAACGTATATTTTATTTTTCTTAGCGGCGCATGATATCCTCTTCAATGTCTGTATAACAAAGAAAAGAGTTATACAAAAAAAAAAAAAAAAAATGGAACACGTACTATTAAAAATAACGTAGTATTAGGAATCACTATAGAATAATTATCGTTATCTGTATTCGTAATCCTGTTTGTCATGTAGCATTGACTCATCTATTTCAGAATTATTATTCTTGTTATAAATATCTTATCTAAGTGCACAAATACATTGCGTGAATGATTTCAAACGGAGACAGGCATTAAAAAGATTCATATATATTGTATATTTTTACGTAAAGTAAAATCTTGGTAAATAATATGTACTCGAGATAAAATTTCGATTCGACTTGGATATCTTGCAATATTCGTTTACTTAATCGAGATCATTCTTTTTTTTTTTTTTTTTTTTTTTTTTTTTATTATATAAAGATAAAGAAATAGGACAGATTATTTCGATTAAATATTGAAGGTAAGAAGGAAGAAATGAAATTTACCTCGCTAACGCCAGTCATATTTGAAGCGCAAGGTGTATATTTTGCTTTCGCCGAGGGTATCACCGTTGCCCACGCGTCCATTTCATTTTTCATTGGCAAGTTATAACTAGTTATACCATCCTCGGGAAAAACAATGATGTCGGCGTTCTAAAAAAAAAAAAAAAAAAAAAAAAAAAAAAATGAAAGAAATCGTCGTACGTTACATTAGTAACTTTGTTTATAAATTTCGTCTTAGAATTCCAATAGTACCGAGTTCTGAGACACTTATATATCGATAGTAAGATAGATGTACATACACTCAGTTAAAAGCTATTCTTCGTCATCAATCTTTTCATACAAGACAAAGTTTTCTTCTATTAAGAAGTTTCCTCGTCTTGTTTCCTTACCTTTTCCGCATAACCAGATAAAGTTGAATGAAATAAGAACGGAAGTGAGAATGAAGGTTGAAAGGAGATAGTACGATGTAATTGTACGTGGCAAAAAACAAAAAGAAAAAAAGAGAGAAAAAGAGACAAAGGAGAGAGGGAGAATGAATACAATATAGGATAGAAGACATATTCGGAAATTGAATAAAAATAAAATAAAAGATTGTACTGAAATGAAACATCAAAATTATTCGAAATTAAATAAAAATCCATTTACCTGTTCAGTCGCATTTTCTATGAGTTTCTCATACTCGAACGTATTGGATTGCAAAGTGAATATGCTGTTATTGGTCATGCTTTCCGGTGCAAATTCTACGACCGCAGCTATATAGCTCTTTGAATCTGGCGTCGATGCCTGATTTTAAATAAAACATTTAATAACAATTAAATAGCGCTCGTAGACGATCTTTTTTTTTTTTTTTTTTGCTTCTTTGATTCTTCATAATAAATTTTTATTTTTACCTGACTCGACGACCGTGTATATGCAATGAGTAGATAAAATAAGACCCATCGCCAATTTGTATTATTAGACATGATTATTTTTTTTCGAGCTGGCTGAAAAATATGAGAAAATGTGAAGATAATTTTTATCGACTATTTCTTTGAAATATTTCTTTGTTTTTTTGTTTCTTTACTTTTTTTTTTTTTTTTTTGATAATTTTGTTCAATAAATATATGTATTAATTAATAATTATATGGCTCTTTTTATTGACAAAAATAAAAAGTTTATTGCGGAGAAGGTCTTTAAATTTCTTTAGTCATTAACTATAACATAGCGGGCTATTTATTGGAAAATGACATTGCTATATATGTACATATATTTTAATTTTAATTCGGTTTCAAAGTACAGATGCACATTTATTTTATACAACAGCTAGAATGGATGTGTGTGTGCGTGTGTATATATGTGGTTCATTTAAAACCATAGACCGTTCCATAAATTTAATTTTAATTTTATATCAGAAGCTTTAATCAATTATTAATTTAATTATTAACTAACTACCTTTTGCTGTGTCTAACTGTCTTTAACTGTGTTTATCCATAGCGGTATGATTACTTAAAATATATATGATTATAAGATAGATGTAATAATCACTTTTCTCAATAAATTCTCATAATTCTCAATAAATAAAATTTTGTCAATCAATGAGACAACTGTACATGAGTCTCATTATCATGTATAAATAAAAGTCTACATATATATTTGTACACTTGTGCAAATGAGATAAACATTAAAGATTTTTAATATGAGGTATAACAACATAAAATCATCGTAGTATTATAATATTACTATATTTTCTTTTACAAGTATAGAAATAAAATAATAACAGTACGTCTCATTTCTGATAATTTTGAAGAAAGATACAAAATCAAAGTACTTAAAGATTACATATATCATATCTAAAATAATATCTAAGAATTTATTATCAATATTTGAAAGTTATGTGTGTCGTATCTAGACTAGAATTTAAAATTACTTTTATCTTTTTCTTTTTTCTGGAATTGTCAATATTAAAGAACGATAAGCACAGTATAGACTTGTGATAAATATCTCTCGTTAGTAATGAAATAAAGTGGTAACAATATATCTTATTTCAGAGAATTTTGAAAAAAAAAGGTACAAACTCCAAATATTTAAAAGCTATGTATATCATATCTAAAATAAAATCTAATGTCATAAGTAGTTCAGTTTATCTTATCTTTTTGGATATTTTTAAAGTTAAAAAGAGATAAACGCAATATAAATATAGATGAACATAATCTAGATTGTATATATTTATTGAAATATAACATTTGCAACAATTAAACATGCATATAAAAATTTTTAAGATACCTAATCTATACTTGTAAAGTTGTAAAAGGAATCGCATAAAGAAAAGAGTACTCGATTAGTCATAAAGTTAAGAAAGATTTAAATAATCATACATCAATGAATCTCGAATCGAAAAATCTCTTTTGAAAGCGTAGTTGTTAAATGTTTTTCTCTTTTTGAAGGTTATGTTAGTGAAACAGGAAAAAGAAGACATAAAAGTAAAGAAAATATTATTGGACTTACTCGTTCAGACAAGATGTTTCTTTGACATGAAAGTCAGTAACTGATATTTGAATCATAAGATAACTCACTCGCGTTGCGAACGTAACTGCGACTAACGTAACGTGAGCTCAGTTTGGGCATATCGTACGGATTCGCTTACCCCGCGACTAGGGATTTCCCGATAAAATGTACATGTGTGTGTATGTGTATGTGTGTACGCGTATATCCATGTGGTAGTTCTATCAGGAAAATACGCATACATATATACGAGCCAATAGATGAATCAAATGTAAAAATAATTCTTCGCAAGTTGTATTTTAAGAGACAACAATAATGTTAGATGAGAATAACATTTGCAAATAATTAATTAATTTATATTTATAAATAAGGAATGTTTCTTTTGTTACGTTAGAGTCTTATCTGTGTATATTATAATTAAATGTTATATTAATGTTTAATTGTTTAATATACATGTATCTGATAAGAAAAGGAAAAATGTACAACAGTTTTTTTCTATATCTCAAGGAGGAAAAAAGAAACAAATATATTCAATTTTATAACTCATATATGTTTTATATAGGTTTAATCATTGGTGTTGTCAAGAACATTCTAATCCTCGAGATTACTCATGAATTTTTTCAATTCCGTATATTATTGTTCGATGCACACGTACTAGCATACTTATCAAGGATTGCGGAAAAGATTTTCGTTATAATATTACTTGATAATCAGCAAAAAACGAATGCGAATATATCTCGTGTACAGTAAGAAGTTTCTCTAACGTATTATTTTAACTAATATAACAAATAAGTTTTTATATATAAAAATCTCTTAACACTTATTACAATTAAATTACGTCAATATAAGTGTTTAAACTTTTTTAAATTCAGTTTTTATTTTGTTTTAATATACATATATATATATATATATATATAATTTTTTGTAATTTGAATCAAGAAAATTCAATATTCTTCAATGTATATACTCTTACGTCATATTTTAAACTTTTTATATTTTTAAATATTAGCGCGAAATAATTATGCTTGGAGATTGGTTATATATAAAGTAGCATTGTGCGCATGCGCGGCGGGAATCGTTAGATGCTAACCAATTCGAATTAGACGCCATGTTGAATTTTAGGACATTACCAAGTTGACATCGGAATCGTCGTCGTCCTCGTAATTACAGGTAATTAGTGATATTTTCTCTGACGTACATTCTCCTCTTATATATCAATCGATTCCTTAAAACGCGTATTCTAACATGTATTGTTCGTAAATCGAGATACCGTCGCGTTTAAAAAATATTCGCGAAAATAAAATCGGCGTCTCTTTGAGGGTTATTACGCGATATCTCTTTTTTTGGAATTTTTCACTTATATTTTCACATGATATCGATACTTGTTCCACTTTATTCCGATTATTTAATTAATTATTTTGTATTAATTAACAGTGGTCGATCATATTTCGTATCATATTCAATTTTTACGTATGCGTATATATATAGATATACAAACATATACATCTCTCTCTTTTTCTCTTTCTTTCTCTCTCTCTCTCTCTCTCTTTCTCTTTCTTTCTTCTTTCTTTCCTCCTTTTTTCTTTCTCACTGTCTCTCTCTCTCTCTCTCTCTCTCTCTCTCTCTCTTTCTCTCTTTCTCTTTCTTTCTCTCACATACACATAAACATTCTACTAATAAAGATCATACATTTTTTCAACTCTCTCGCGTTCTACGAATTGGTGAAATGAATTCTATATAACACGTGGTGTGACAAACGTACAGATATGTAAGACTATCTCTTTTTAAAGACTTAAAGAGAACCTTTATATAGAGTGTATTTGTACTTGGATTTCCAGGAAATTCGATTTCGCTCTAGAACGAAAACAAAATAGACAGTCGTAACATCGATCATTCATTTAAATAATGTATTGTGCGCATACAGTACTGTAACATAATTAACCGATGTTTATACAATATTGTATTTGTTTGAAGAATGGATAGCTCGTGATACACGTAAATTTTTTAATAATTTCAATTTAATTATATTTTCATACATTTGAATTTTAAACAAGAAATCAAGTTGTCAATATATAAACGAAAACTCGATTGATTTATAACCTAATATTTAAACAATAATATTTATCTGTTTCTTATTTTCATTAGCCTTTCTCGTCATTCTGAGATAAGATGCCCGTCGTGCGAGCATCAACGAAGATTTAAAGTAAGTAAATTTTTCTATTAAACCCTGTCAGAATAATTTCGATGATTTTTCATTTTTAACAACGATACTAATAATCATCTTTCCAATCTTTTTTTTTTTTTGTTTTCAGAACGTCATCGTAATCGTAATCGTGCGCGAATGAAGGAGTCGTGTGTTGTATCGGTAAAATAAAAACAGAAAAATCGCTAAGTAGAATCAGTATTGTTGTTCGTCGTATATGAAAGTTTCGGTTAGAGTAAAAGAAATTCGTCAATAGAAAGAAACTCATCAAGTTTCTTATTTTCGGCAGCGTTTTGTTAAAATTTAAAAGGAGTCGCAAGACGTATCGTCATTTTGTCATTGGACTTTAATCCCTATTCGAAATAAACGTAAGTGTTTTTGTATTACGTTTCTTTATATATACATATATTAAATATGTGTACGT
The DNA here is from genome assembly GCF_014466175.1 of Vespula pensylvanica. Lineage (NCBI taxonomy): Eukaryota > Metazoa > Arthropoda > Insecta > Hymenoptera > Vespidae > Vespula > Vespula pensylvanica. The sequence goes on along the minus strand of NC_057690.1, from coordinate 760,412 downwards.
ATATACATGGAATAAAAGTTTTATTTTATTTGATTTTGGATCGATATCTTATTATTGTCGGATAACTTATTGTCTTGTTTTTCTTCGTTCCGTTTCAGATGTGTCAACAATATTTCTTTCCTTTCAAAGAAGAAGAAAAGAGAACTCCTCTTCGATGGAAGTTTCTAACAGGAAAACCAAGAAGTTCTCTGATCGCGTGACCAATGTGATCGTTGTAAAGTAGGTGTGTTTTGGAGCCATCGGAGAACATCTCTAAGTAGTGAGTGAACTTTGAAGTCCCTCCGATCACTCAATCATGTCGTGGACAAAAGGTCCCAATCGGCACGGGTGATCGGTTGTAATTAAATATTAATTTGTAGAAGAGCATTTGAGTGACCACGAGTAAATTTTCTTTTAGGAGATTTAGTCGTGAATGCTTTCTTAATTTTCTTATTTATTTATTTATTTATTTATTTATTTATTTATTAGATCAGGATAGGATCTTCTTGTTTCATAAACGTTTGGAATTATTTATATTGTGAATATATCAATGCATTTGTTGAAATATCTTTCCCTCGCGATAGTAGGGAAGAATTCATGGGAAATATAAATTAATAATTTGCATCGTAATTCGTAGTGAATTAATTATACATGAATATTAATTATACATGGTATTCATGAGTTCTAATAAATAATGGACAAGAAGATATTCGCGATGGACTGTCTTTGGATTACAAGCGATATTATGCATGATCTTTTTGTAACAATCAGAGTAATCGCTTGTAAGAAGGAGCGTTCAAGGATTTTCCATTATATTTTTAAATTAGAATTAATTAAATATTTGCTCAATTTGAATTGATAAAAGAAAAGTCTCGAGTAGAGTCATTGCTTTGAAAAAAAAAAAGAAAAAAAAAAAAAAGAAAAAAAAGAAACAATCGAGTAGAGTAGTCATTGCTAAAAGACAAAGAGACTTGTAGAATCATAGCCCGTATGCTTAATCAATAATAAGTTCATCATTTTTAGCTTAGAATTTTCAGCAATTAATATATACTAATTCCCGTTTCTCCTTCCCCCCATTCTTTCCGCGTTCTCATTTATACGTGTGCCCAGGTGTTACTCGTATGGGTGAGAAACGGTTAGTATGGGTTTAGTTTTAAGTTTCCCCATTTGGCGGCTGTCATGGTTTAGTGGTTGTGCCCGATTTACGATTCATGCGTGTGCGCGTTTAGGTGGTGAATCGTACGTCGGTTCGCGATAAATTCTTTCTCTTTAAATATTTAATGCACTTTATTTACAAATGAATTTTGAATATAAATATATATATATATATATTTATACAAGTTTTTTCGCGTTGCAAAGTAGAGCGATCAAATTCGATGTGATAACGATGAAATACTCGTATGCTGTTAGTACAATTATATACTGATACATATTAGTATTTTTTTCTTTTTTTGTTTTAGTCATATCACGCAATAATCATTAAACGTGACAGTCGATTACAGCAAAATGGTACGTACGCCTATATAGTATATAAGTGAGAAACGCGATTGAGCTAGGGTGTCGGAGATGCCCCGGGGCATGCTCTCTAGTTTTTGCACTCTGTTGGTATGTGAGAGAATCGTGGAGTGTGTGTGTTGGAACGAACGATTTGCTATTTTTTTTATATATAGGTTATAGGCAGGCAGGTAGCATACTTTTCTGAGCGAATGTGTAAATTTTAATTTTAAGCAGGTATGGCCCAGACAAGGCGCAAGATATGCTCAAGAGTGAGAAATCTCGTCTCTGGATTTATACAGAATCGTCACGAAATTTGATTTTAGTTTAACTCATGCTTACCTCGTTAATTTATTTTCTGACGGTTCTGTTACTTCGTTATGTATCATGATTCAAAGGGATTTCCAATGATTTGTTATCGATTAGCTTCTATGTCGATCCTATTTCTAACGAAATTGAGTCGAACAGTCGGCAAAACCTTTGATGAATTTGATACTTAGTTTTGTAAGATTAGCACTTCGCACGATTCGCGATTTTCTCTTTTGAATATTCGATATGATATATATGTATAATAATTATTAATTATCGCGAATACGCGAATGTACGATTAAACGATATACAAAGTATTGTAAGAAAATTTATTACAGATCAAATCATTATATAATATCTATTGCATACCTTATTTTCATTCGACTTTATTCTTCGATATGAAAAGTGCGAAGGGTTAATGTTAGTTTTTAATAGGTCATCGATTAGTATTGTTATCTGCTGGGGCATTCGAATTAATGTTCTCGTCGATTGATTCCAAGTTTGTTGATTGTCTACTCGCTAGGATAATTAACAAAAGACAAATGAAACAAATTGTTTTATTTATTAAAATGTACGTCATTAACATTAAAAACGATTCTATTATCATAGTTTGTCATATTACGACGGTGTGACATTAGAATTAAAACTTTGCACGGTCGAAAATCGCTGTAATCATTTTTTATGCAAAGCATTTAGATCTTTTCTTTTCAGTTGTATTTGGGTTGCCTGTTTCCTTTTATATTTTAGAATCAGGGACAGTTTTAATTAATTGTAATAATTCTGTTACTAGAATTTTTGAACGATGAACGTTTGTAACCAAAGATTATTTCTCGCGTAAAGAATGCCCTGCAGCAGTGGTTACGAAGCAAAGAAGAGACTATTATGTCGAAGAGGCCCCCACAAACTGTGGCTCAAGAGGGCAACTATAGGCTATTGAGTTACTTTCGAAGGTTCCTGCAGCATGTTCGAACCTTCCGAGAATGGCTCTTAGTCATACATACTTTATCATATTGTCACTCGAAATGCTCTTATGGTGATGGGTGTAGGGGTAGATTTGAAAAACTAACCAACGTAATATTTCGTCGCCAGTCCTACATTGCCTCGGGTACGCGAATATGATTATTTCATATTTTATGTATTTTCATTATTAAAGTCGGGTCATACATATTTTTTTACTTTTTTCTTTTTTCTCTTTTGAAATTAAATTAAATTCATGCTTTTATCTTACGTATAAGTAATATATTTCTTATTTGAATAAAATTTAATTCTATTAAATTCGTGATCACGAAACGTATTATATAGTTATTGCGGGGACCACTGAAGCTGCACTAATAAATAAAAGGTACACATGAATCTGAAACAAACACAGTGGAATGTTTGCCAAGTTTTCCCTTTGCAACGCATTACGGGAAAAGAATATTTGTTTAGATTAAGATCAAGAACGTTTCATTTTCTTTCTCTTTTTATATATATATATATTTTTTTAAGTTGTATTTAATTAAATCAAATACAAAATTTTATCTTTCCTTTTTTTTTTTGTAATATCAAATATTATTGGAATAAGAATAAGATAAGAATTTTTTAAATCACGTAACGGAGAGGAAATTTGACAATCATTTTGTCAAACGCTTGAAATTACTTCGACAATAAAAAAATAATTGCTATTTATAAGGTTTTTCAAATTTCTAATTCATTTATTATTATTCTGGATAGAATCTCTTTCATTTATTTTTATTCTTTATCGGAGTAAGCTAGGATTCGATTAAATGTTAAATCAACCGCATTAAACGCGCATCTATGTAGATTTTTTTTACGAAGAAACAAAAAACCTTTCGATTGAATGAAACGTTGAATGTTTTTTTTTTTTTCTTTCTACTTTTCGATTAGATAAATAGATTTTGCGGTATAATATGGATTTTTTGTTCCTTCTTACAAAGGCATTAAAACGTAATTGCGATGTTGCTTTGATATTGAAAAAACATTAATATACGAGTAGAGTCATCGATGGATCGTATATTTCTTCACGGCTATTGCCATAATGCAGCAGTTTTTTTAAAAATATTTTTTACATATTATATTTATGGACTAATCAACGATTATTTACATCGATTTTTTATTTTACTTTGTTACTTGATTTTAGGACATTTTTTTAAATAATAAAAAAAGAATTGTCGTATTACTTACGATCTATACGATTATAATTATTGTAAAGTAAGTACTACAAAGCTGATTAATGATTATACGCTTCGATCTGTTTGACAAATATTTTTATAATTTCCTTAATTTTGCTTAAATCCAAAATTTTTTTTCGAAGCATTACATGGACTATGAATAAGAAATTTTATTATCGATTGCTATATACATATCTAAAATTGATTTTTCATTTATTCGATATAATATCTGAGATAGAGCTAAATAATTCATATTCTTATCGTATATTTTGGCCACGTTTTCGTTGCGGGTGAGGATAATATACCATTTCATCTTTTTTGTCAACAAATTGGAAGTGAACGGGGTATCGATTTCATTGATATATTTCCATACTATAAAGAAACATAAAGAGGTAGAAGAAGAAGAAGAGAGAGAGAGAGAGAGAGAGAGAGAGAGAGAGAGAGAGAGAGAGAGAGAGAGAGAGAGAGAGAGAGAGAAAGAGACAGATAAAGAGGGGATAAAGAGGGATAGAATAAAGAGGGAAAAAATAGATATAAACTTTAAATAATGGAGAATAGAGGAGAACAAGGTATAGGACGAAAGATAAAATGCTTGAACGCATTTTTCGGGCGGTCGAGTCTGTCCGGTAGTTGCGTTAAATAAAGACCTTGTCGAATTTGAACGCCTCGTCTATGCATGCCTATGTGTAGTGCACACACACATACACACACACACATACATATATCTATATACGATCGAACGATTTTCAACCCGTATATCATCGGCTACTACACTTTGATACAATGTGACGCGTCTCTTCGGTTCAAAAATTTACCCTCGTTTTTCGTTCGTTCGAGCGTTGTTATATCGTCAATGAGTCGTCCATCCATCGTCGATCGAACTAGTTTTATCTCGGGGAAGTTCATGTATCTTGTGTGTTCGTAAAGAGATTACGATGGGCTATAAGACATTAAATAGATTGTAAAACTCGAAACGACAATTGCTCGATTAACATCGCTCGTTGCCCTTTCGTAATAAGCAACGCATGGAACGGTCTTTGCTTTTTATATCTCAGTCGACTGCTCGTAAATCATGCGATAAAAGTCGAAAGCTTGGTTGTCTCGTAAAAGCTTTGCTTTCTTTTTTTTTCTTTCTCCCTCCGTCCCTCCCTCTTTCCCTCCCCCTTTCTTTCTCGTTTAGAAATTTATCCGAGGAAAGCTTTTTCTTTAGTCTAATGCGCGTTCGATCGCGAACGCGAACACACTTGGAATTCTGATTTCGTTATTTTAACAGTAAAACTCTTGGTATGATCATAGAAGGAGAAAAAAGAGGGGTAGTAAAATGGTTTGTTAGTTTTTCGAAGAAAATCTTAGCGACTTTTGAATCGCATTGCAATCGTCGTCGTCGTCGTCGTCGTCGTCGTCGTCGTCGTCGTCGTCGTCGTCCTCATCGGGGGTGTGTCGAGCTTGCGAGGTGCCGTAGTGATAGAGTGGGGGGTGGCTAGAACGAGCAAGAGGGAGAGAGTAAGAGGATCGAATGGTGGGGAGGTTGGTAGCCGCGAAGCAGCAGTGCGTCGCGACGCTGGCTGCCACGCGGTTGCCTATCAATCTTTTCTCATTGTCGATTCTTCCTTCTAGCAAAATTTAGTGACTTACATGCATCGGCTATCGACCGTCTATCGATCCTCCTTCGCTCCTCCTTCCACCCTCTGTCATCCGTTTATCTCGCCATTCACGAAATATCTCGTAAAAATCCGTGCCAGTCATCGTAGATATCATCGCGATAGTTCGATTTTCCTCTCCTTCTACGTTCCCTTCTCCCTTCCATTTTTTTCTTTACCTTCTTCTGTCGATCTTTTCTTTCCTTAAACGACAACTCGTCGGCTACGTTTCGACGAAACGGTTTTTCCGCCATTGGCTTATTCTCTCTCGTTGCCTGTAAATAAGTGACAAAGAAACGCTAATTCCGTAAAGGCGGCCACCTTTCTCTCTTTCTCTCGTTCTTTCTCTTTCTTTCCTTTCTTTTTATGCGAAGTGTCAGTGATAGTAGATGGTGAATCCAGTGTGAAGTGAATAACTATTTCTTCTTTCTCTTCTTCTTCGTATTCCGTGTCATTGGAATACCTTCTTTCACTTCTTCTACTTCTTCTTCTTCTCCTTCTTTCTTCGCCAGTAAGTACTAAGCTCTTCGTAACCATGTACTACGTACTTACTCGTTCTTTTTTCTCCCACGGGACGTAATGTTACTCTCACCGTGGTTACGCACACCGTATCCGACTTGACTTCACCCTACGTGTTTCGAGCGAGCTGTCCTACGCGTTGCATCGGGTTCGCGAACTCGTTTACCTACGTAGGACATACCACGTCAAACTCTTCCTATCGAGTTATCAACTTCTTCTCCATCGTCGATACAATTTTTTCACGATTTTTCACGATAAACTTTACCTCGAATCGTGATTCATTCTTTCGCATTGAACGTACCTAGTCAACGATTAAAAAAAATGAGGCGAAAGACAGCTCGATGGAAAGTTTATGCACACATCCCTATATTTATAATTTATAATAATGAAGGGTGAAACTTTTGCATCGCGGTTCATTGAAAATTAGTTCAAACTTTTGTAGACTTTTTTTTTCTACGGAATCGAAGAGTTTACGGTACTGTGTAATTCGTGGAAACGATTTCATTAATCTAAAATCTATTGAAACGAGTAAAGATGGTCCACTCGATACAGACAAAGACAGAGGGATCGTTAATACCGCTTTTTAGCGTAAAAGCACTCTATAGCGTTTCTATTTGCGTTTCTGCCTCTTTGTAAACTGGCATAGGTATACGTAGCGCGGGCACCAAGTTGGAAAACGAAATGCTTTGAACGTCCTCCTAATTGTAACTTCCCATCGGACAGGAAGGCTTCCTACTGGCGACGGTAGAAAGTGCCTTTGAATCTAGCGTAATAATGTAATTGATGATCGATAATGGAGGTTTGTCAGGCCTTTCGCGCTGGATGATGCTGGTATTTTTATTTTGTAACGTCGCATTAACGGTAATATAGGCAGAGAGACTGAGCGAACAAGCGAGTGAGATAGATAGATAGATAGAGAGAGAGAGAGAGAGAGAGAGAGAGGGAGAGAGAGGGAGAGAGAGAGAGAGAGAGAAAGATGGCAGTTTATATATCGTGTGTTGAAGTGGACAAGGTTGAGGGTTTCATCAAAGCACCCCTTACGTATTCACGAAGCTACACCTTATCGTCCTAACTCCCACTCTTCAATTCCGTTATCTCCTTTTCCGTCTGATACCGTATCTATTCAATTTTTTCCTCTTACTTTGATTAGCAACGTTCGCTGAAAGAGAGACGTAGCGTAAGAGGGAATAAGAGAGGGAGAGCGAGTGAGAAAAAATGTGAAGATTATAGTGCATAAAAAAAATAGTCGATTCGTTCGAGATAACAAATGCAAAGACCGCGCCTCGATTCGTTGCTTCTCGAGAAATAAAATTCGATTAATTAGTATATTTTTGAATCATTGATCTTTTTTTTTATTTCTTTTATTACAACAGGTTTGTTTCCCGAATCTCCTTGCTCTCTCTCTCTCTCTCTCTCTCTCTCTCTCTCTCTCTCTCTCTCTATTTCTTTCTTTTTTCTTTCTCTTTCTCTTTCTCTTTCTCTCTCTCTCTCTCTCTCTCTCTCTCTCTCTCTTTCTCTCTCTCTCTCTGATCTTGTTGCAACAAAATTTCTTCATTTAGGAAAATCAAGAGAGGTTTATCTTGAATAATGCAAGCACTCGCAGTAGTGATAAGCTACTAATGGACGTTCCATTTGAATTCGCATTGAAAAGAGTCCGCTCTAGCTTAAATCCGAAGAAGGACCCAAGCTTTTCAGATGTTCTTCCTTTTTCTTTTTCTTTCTTTCTTTTTCTCTTTTTTCCTTTTTCTTATTTCGTCGAAAAATCTCTTTGCGAAAGACTTGAAAGAGAAAAATAGCGATAGAAAGATAGCGAAAGACTTGAGATCGTAGAGGAAGATGGCAAAGATCGAGTGCAATTAAAAAATTTCATTGTACGGTACCAACAATTTCTCCAGAGACACGGACCAAAAGAATTGTGGTAGCGCACATTCCAATATATCGTTTTTATCCGTCATGTGTCTTCGTATTAAGACGAGTAGAATGTGCTTTACGGATAGTAGGAACGAATCGTGGAAAAATGCCAAATGTTCGTATCGACTGCTATTTGCAATCTTGGATACTTCCAAGAGGGAAGACTCGATTCGGGCGTTCTTTAAAATTCCCGCAAATTCCGTTTGTGGTTGCTCGCGTCGAAAAAAAAAAAAAAAAGAAAAAAAGAGGAAGAAAATAAAAAGAAAGACAAAAGAAAAATATCGTCGAGTAATTCTCAGACGTGTTACTCGTTGTATTTTCTATTGAGTATCGAAGAGACGATGAGAATGTACACGGATATTTTCAAATATTTCACGAACTTGTCGATTATTAATTCGATTCAGAGAAATTTCTTTTTGTTGGCACGTCGCAATGCGCGAATATTCTCGTAAAAATTCGTCGAGAAAGAACATTTCTTCCTCTTTTTACCACTTTTTATTCTTTAACTATCATCCTCGAAGACACTAGGATGCAAATATAAGATACCTCAAGAAGAAAGACAATTTTTGTCGAAGTAACGAATGCTCTCTCTCTCTCTCTCTCTCTTTCTCAAAGACCCACGAATATCAGGAAGACCGGGGCTTAAATATATGCGGCGAATTTCAATGTAAGAAGAGCGAAAGATGGGACGGCATATTGTTCGAACATGTAGCTTCTATCTCCCCACCTCTTTCTCTTCAAACACGCTGCCGAAGTAGGTATGTACCAAAGTTACATAGAGAGAATATCGTCGATGTTCTATATCCTGACGTCTCACCCAATATTCTTGAACCACTTTTATGGTAAATATCCTTTGGTCCAATTCAATGCTTTAATGAATTTTTTGAGAATCGAAGTAAATATATCTTATATAATAAAAGACATTATAAAAATTATTGGATCGAACAAAAAGATTGTCCTAAACGATTTTCTTTTTATATGTCTTGTTATTACACGTATTTATACAACGTTTGTAGAAATGTTGATTTTATGTTAATGGAATGTTCCTTCGTTTCTTTCTTTTTCTTTTCTTTTTTTTCTTTTTTTTTTAAATCTTTTGTCGAGATGTTTACGATTTGATTTTACGATTAAAACACAAGATATATGGTGTTAAACCGTTTATGTTACTCTCCTTAATTCGATAGCAGTTTGTCGAAGCGACTGGCGAGTGTTTCGGTAGTATCTACAGTAATATTCTCGAGGAGAGAACGCTTGCGTTGAATTTCGGTTTTCGGTGTTGTGTTAGAAGGTTTCGCGGATATTCGCAGCCCAGTTCTAAATACATATGCATCGCAAAAGGCACGCATTTAGGAAGTTCGTGTATATGTGCCTGCACATAGCGAACGAAACCCCCGAACTTTGCAAGTCAAATCAACGAAGCGTTGCCTAATTGTTGGCTGGAAGTCGAATTTGTCCACTCGAAAACGCGACGCCCAGCCGCTGTGAAAGCGTTTACGTTCAAACCTTTCCAACGTCCTAACTTATCTCCTCGTTATATTTTCATTATTATTTTCATTCTAACGACGAAGAAGGTTGTTAACGAAAATACAAGTTATGAGAACGTATGGTGGTAAAATTATGAGAACAATTTAGAAACACGAATTATTCGCGAACGTACGTCCGAATTTAATACATTAAGATGAAAATGAAAAAAATTTGAGAAAATGGTAAAGTCTGGAGAGAATACAAAAAGAATAATAAAAAAGTATACATGTATATATGTATATATATATGTTAGATAGATATGTACATATATGTATGTATGTATGTATGTATGTATGTATGTACTCGAATGAATACGGAAAATAAAAGAAGAGGAATAAATAGAGTATATAGAAGGAAAAGATTTCAAGAGTTACGCGTCGATAAAGAGAAATAAGAAGAGAAAGGGGAATGGAAGAAGATTGGATATGCAAATAAATCAGTATTTCGATCGAAGCTAGAAGATTTGAAAATTGAAATTTAGAACGTTTATCTCGCGTTTCGATATCTTCACGTATTAGCAATTTTATTTTCTAATAAATATTATATACAAAATGACTGCGACGTTAGAGCTTTATTAAACTAGATAAAGAAAAAGAAAAAAAAAAAAACAAACAAAAGAGAGAAAAGAAAGAAAGAGAGGACGCATTTTTTTTCGTTTTACTTTTATTTTGCTTTTCAGCATCCGATTTCTATCTCGTTATCTTTTGGCACTCTCTCGTTCCGTACTTGCTTTTTTTTTTTGACGTTAATACGCGAAAAGTATCTACTCAAATGATATGCGATATTTTTGTTTCTTTTTTATTTTATAGAATATTTTTTCTCTCTTTCTCTCTCTCTTTCTCTGTAATAGGAAGATGTAAACGTGCATAATCTTCTCGAATTGATCGATCCAGCTGCACTTTCATCACTAATCTCGATGAGGATCTAGGATACTGACTGCGCTTCATTCTGTTCCATCGATCGGTGAGTCTTCATCCACATTCTTCTCTTCTTTCTTTCTTTTTTTTTTTTTTTTACTTTCTTTTTTATAATAATTTTTCCTTCGAAAATTCTTATCACACAAAGAATAAATAATAAGAGAATACTCGTTATCATCATAGCCCCGTCGTTCTCTTCCTGCCCTTTTAGTTGATTATAATAAATATTATATGATCATGCGACGATCTAGAAAATGAAAGTAACGTAATTACTAAAACATTTTGACAGTGGACTGAATTAAATCGATAGGATCGATCGTATCCGTTCAAATAAAATTTTTATAATAAAATAAAGTTTTTTCCTTCCCATGGCATTCTTACAAGATAAATAAATTCTCCGTGGTAAATCCCATTGGCTTCGCTTTGATTAATCTCCTATAAAACGGTCTATCACGATCGAAGACATTTCGAGTTCTTTTCAGATTACTCGTTTTACTCGATGTCGAAGAATCACATAAAATGAGTTATTAGGAGATTTATGATATTTATCTACCATCAGATTTAAAACTTCGATGGTCGGATTTGAATTTCAAACTTATCTCCATATATTAATTTCGATCGGGTTTTTTCTCATTACTTATTTTTCTGTTTGTTTTGTATTATCGATCAGACGAATTTTATGATAAAGAGTATTTGGAAAGTCAACGAGTTAATTAGCAGTAGGGGAAAAAAGTTTTTCGTTTAAAATGTTTGCCGAGTTCGACAAAATTCGATGGACCTTTTTTCGAACCGCGAGAATTTCGTGCGAATGGCCGACCTATGTATCGCATGTACATATCGAACAAATGCTAGAGATAGAGCCAATGGTTATTTCACGCAAAGTTGAACAGAAATATCCACATGATTCGTTGCTTAGTCGTTCTGGATAAAACCGATCCTGTTGCGCTTTAAACGTGATGGTACAGAACTCGTTCTTAGCCTTTGGGCATTTTTAGTACAAATAATTTTCGGTCGAGCAAGGGGTTAACTGTTCTACGGAAGGAGGATTTGATAAGAAGTTCTGAGATTCCACCGAAGCAGTATATTCTTTCATATATTCGTCGTATAAAACTTTCTCCATTTTCCTCTCGTTTTCCAGAAACGCAAAAGAAAAGGAACATCGCATGGCATACGATAGTTCCAACGAATTTATTGTACTCACGGAAAAAGTAGAATGGTGAGGGTAGTTGTAATTTCGAATTGTCGGTAACGCGATATAAACTCGAATGCAATTTAACTGAACTGCTTTGTCCTTAAATTCCCTTGATACCTATATCAAAGTCTACATATATATATATATGTATATATGTATGTATGCATGCATCCATGCATGTATATACATACGTATATATATATATATATATATATATATATATATGTACGAGTATATATGTATTTCTATCTATATATTTATCTTTGTTATTACGGTTCGCTCGACAGAGTCGACCCTGTGAATATTTGAAATTCGAAGTAGCCTGGGCTCGATCGTTTTCTGGCTAGAGTTCAAAGCGCGCATCGAATCGGTTTCTTCAAATTTTGATCGTTCCGCGATACACTTTCTTTTTTCTCGAAATCACTTCTATTTATTCTATAATCAACGATAGATCTTTATCGGTGTAACGAGATACGCTTTTATCGCAAACACCTTGCGGTATTTTTCGTTTTATTGGGCGACAGGCATGTAATCGATTTTTCTCCCCGTAGAATTTAACGTACAGATTTCATCTAAGCCATGTAAAATTTCATTATGGTCGTGCATTATGGGTTCGATAGTTACGATAAAAGGTTCGTATTTTCTGAAACGGACGTACGATGTGTACATATATGTATATATATATATATTCATACACACATACACATATGTACGAGCTTTTAAATATAAATGTGATTGGATAAAAGAGAAAAGAATAAAGAGAACAAGAACTCCCGAGTTCATATTACTCCACCTACGTCAGTCGTATGCATGTGAAATAAATTTCAATTCATCGCAAGGAAGGTTTCGGAAGCCAATTAGTGGTTTGATTGTAAACCGAAAGGTGATTTACATCGATCGACTTCTCTATCGATTTGTCTACCGGTAGTTACCCCATACCTGGTTATTACCATCTTCAATCCTTCTGCGTCTTATTCCCGATAACAATAATTCATCTCGTAGTGTCTCTACTTTTTAATTCGTTTCTGGTATTACGTGGGAATCTCTTTTCGGAAGAAGCTCGTTGTAAGCGAACGACTTCGTCTAATTGTTTAACGATTCGTAGATATTTTCTCCTTAATGCGATCTCGAACACCCACTGTGTTAAGTGCGTTTTGCTTCGAGTTTGTCTTGCGATAAGGAACGTGGGGAGGATACTTGGAATTACACTATGGGGAAATACAATTTCTTTTTTCTTTTTTCTTTTTTTTTTCTTCTTCTTTCTCCTTTTTTTTTCGTGCAAAAGTGCCATCATGTGTTAGGTATTTTTTTGTGTGAATATTCACGATACGTTGCACGTATTTCCTGGACGCGCTATAAAGAGAGCTTTCTCTATCCACTTTCCTCCTTTTATGTATTTCTTTTTCGTAAAAGATTCGTCGACGTCAAAAATGTTGCTTGAAATTACCTTACTTACGTCACCAGCGTAAAATATACTTGATACGATATGGACTGATCCTGCAAGCGATTACGCATTAATTTCTATTTATCGAGTGTATCGATAATTAATAGGTAGTTATAAATCAATAAATTTATTATAGAGACAGAGTAATCGTAAGACGTAATGAATTGTTACGAATGATCTGGGAAACCATCGTGCGCGTAAACTAAAAAAGAAGATTACGAGCGGAGCCAAAGACGCCATAAGACGATGTGTATACTTGGAGAGCAAATAAGATGATCTATGTGTTTGTTTGCATCGAATACAATTCTGTTTACTCGAATTAAACGTATTCGTTTGTTGGAGATGAATCGTTTCGGAACGAAATAAAAGAATATTGCTCGTTTTTGGGTTCTTTGTTTATTTATTCTTAATTTCGAAATAAAAATTGAAAGTATTTTTGTTTGCTACGTTTTTAGAATTGGAGCATTCGTTGAAACAATACTAATTTATCAATGATCCATTCGTGGACCGTGAAATTGCAAAACGTTCCTTTTATCGTGTTATTTATATATATATATATATATATATATATATATATATACACATATATAAATGGTAACTCGTATCTACCGGAAGTCGATAGAAATGGAATCGTTAGATACGTATTGCACGCAATCTGCGTTTGCCGCCAAGAAGCGTACGTTTGTGTTGTTTAATTTTAATACTGAAAAGTACTGACATGGTTTTGCTGGCGTATAGTGTGACTGCCTACGCGTTATGCATAGATTTCCATATTTGAAAGTTAACGTGAACGTGACTGGGGTCGTTAATACTTATATTATGAAGGCATGAGTTGGAGCGAGAAAAGGATGAGAAACAGCAGCAGTAGCAGTACCACCAATAACCTTGATCCTTTAGGTATTTATAGAATATTCGAACGAAAATCTCTACCCTGTCTGGCCTTTTTCGCTTCGATGGATCGCAACAAGGAGTTGCTTTTCTTTCTCTCTCTCTCTCTCTCTCTCTCTCTCATCGTTTTTTTAAACGTTTTTCTCATTATTTTCCAAAGTTTTCTATACGTCGAAAAGTATATCTTCCATTCTCTGCGAAGGATAATATCGTTTCGTTTCTAATGGATTCAGCTCGATCGTTTCGATAGAAATTTTTATTTACTATTTGAAAGGCATACTTCATTCTCGGCTTTATCTTTTTGACGCGATCTTAATATACGACGAGGAAGTTTCATCAATCAGTAGCACAGTGGATGATGGTTCTCTGTATATTAAGAAGCGGTCAAGGCTACGTCGCGATATTGACAATCCGTCGAGTAGAACAGGTCATCTATGAATAACGCTCTGAATTTTGGTCCCCTTTAAGATTTATTCCGGTCAGTTTCGGCGTCTTAAAGGGATTTACAACGGGCTAAGATAGCTTGAATTTATTATGCGACATCATTCTCTCGTTCACCCCCTATCCCCTGTTTCTCTACCCTACCTAAGAAATATTTATCTTTCTTACCTTCCTTTTCCTGTTCCTCCTTCCAAATATTAGCGCGTGAAATGAGAAAATATTGAGTCGGATGTCGGTTCAGCCGACGGTATTTCTTCAATTACCGATTACACGCTATCGTCGACTTTTCTAAGTGTCTTCTTTATTTCACTTTCTCTCATTAGTTTTTCTTCTCTCCTTTTCATCAATAACGTAGCTCGTTAAAAGCCTCTTGGATGTTCGCAATCACTTATACAGAAGGTAAAGATTTGTATCGCGCAAAGTTGGCTAACTGGTGCAATTTTGTAGTTTACACAAACAACCCAATATTTATTCGAGCGTATTTGATCCTCTTTGTACACGAGCTCTCTCTCTCTCTCTCTCTCTCTCTCTCTCTCTCTCTCTCTTTATTCTCTATCTCTTTCCCCCTCTCAGGAGACTATCCAAATTGCACGATCATTAACGAGCTAGATATGTACGTATCTTTTTTTTGCGACATACTTGAGAGCTTGCTCGTTTTTATACGTAATTCGTGCTCCGAGTTGGATCGAATAAAATAGGGAAATAAAGAATGGAGAGAAGAAATGTAGGATTTGATCGTTTCAAGAACGGTAAATCTTTTATATTTCTTTTCTTTTTTTTTTTAGAGAAGAAACACGGTAAAAAATATTTTTTGGTTCTTCGCGAATTCGAGAAGCACGTAAAGCGTGTCACTAACCCCAAGTAGAATGGGAATTATCGTTTGATCAAGGATTCAAATAACAACGACATGAGACGTCACGGTACTTCGCATCGCGTTACATCATAAAATATTTGCTCCCGGGAAATAAAAACGAGTTGTAAAAATCGATTTAGACTCGCGTGACCGACATTCTATGAATCCCGCGAGCGGGTGTATATATAATCTTAACCCTTGCGCCTGTTATGGAAATTTCATCGGGTACCGATACAATGTCGCTGATCGAATATGTATGACACATATTTGTAAATAAAATTGCTGGAAATATGCCGAGTTGGTCGTTTTACTAAAGCCATTTTATAACTATTGAGTTTAGAGCGACAAATAGTTTAGATATGTAGTGCAAGCAATGAAATGCTCTTGTCAGAGGAAAGAGAGAGAGAGAGAGAGAGAGAGAGAGAGAGAGAGTGGGGAGACACATAGAATATACTATTACGTAAATTGTCTTCCCTTTTGATTCTCCTCTTTGTTAGATTAGTGCTTCGATGGCGGTCAATGAGATCGTTCATACAATTACGACGACTTTGAACGGTTTAACATCGAGTTAGAAAGGCATTAGAGCGTAGAGTTATCGCGATCAGATCGTGCCGATTATAATGCTTTGTCACCTCGCGGACCGAAGGATGTGATCCCGGCGCAATTGCGGTGGCGTCTATCCCATTGAAGTGCTTAGACGTGGTCTTGCCGCAATTGCCCGCCTTATGTGTGAGCGTGTGCGAGCGTTTGTGTGCGTGCGCGTGTACAAGCTTAGGGTCGATAAATTAGAAATGAGGTCAGACGAAAAGTTGTCATAGAACGAGCGAACGAGAGAAGAGAAATTTTAGCTTTTCCACGAGTGCTCGACCAAACGATGTCTTCCTTCGAACTTTTAATCACACCCCCTTTTCACGATCCAACTTTCTTCCTGCGAATTGAAATCTCAGTTTTTAACTTGGAACATACCATTTCGCAGTTTTGAAAGACGAGATATAATAAAGTACGAGAGCGACTAACACATTATTTTGTTTAGCACCTAGTCGAGTTTGCCAATTCGTGATATCTCGTCGTTGTTATCGAGGACGCAATTTCTTTTGCCACTTTTGACGCGACTCCAAATGTATATTCGCTGTATAAGTTTTAATACGAGTAGTCGAGTGTCACGCGAGCGTAGTAAACTCTACCGTAGTTGTAATGTAGTAAACTGTGTTTGGTATTATCACGAACGGTAGTGTCAATGTGCGAATTATTCTACGATATCGTATAGCGATTTTAAATGTCCTTGGATAGCTCCTTAAAAGTACTTTCAACTCAAGAACGTAACGAACGGTACTGCGATCGATCGACTATATATCTCTTGAAAGATCCTCCACGATAGACTTACTTCTCCTTATAATTGTGCTCCACCAATCATTTCCAGTGAATATTCCGCATTTATCCTAAAGTCCGAAGTTTCTTGTAATTGTATTGATAAGTTCGAGTGTTCCATCATTACTGGCTCCTTGCTTATTCCAAATGCTATTATTCGAATTATGTCGAACGTTGGGCCTTGATTGATTTTACATTTCAATCGAAAGATTGGATAAAAAGGAATGTTAGAGAGAGAGAGAGAGAGAGAGAGAGAGAGAGAGAGAGAGAGAGAGAGAGAGAGAGAGAGAGAGAATTCAAGAAGAGAAATGAAATCGAATTTGCGTAGATTAAGTGATCTATATACGTGCCTTGTTATTCCGGACCATTTGTCTTATGGGACAGCAGTAGAAGTTTTTTGATCCTGTTAAGGACACTTACTATACGTCTCATTTCAACTCGGTTCTCATCCTCCGTATAACGTCGACTCCGAACTCTTTTGTCTTTTTTCTCCCTCGAGGAAGCTACGTTTCAACGATGAGAGAAAAAACAAAAAAAGAGAAAGAAAAAAGTAAGAGGAGAAAAAAGAAACGAAGGTTGTATTATATCAACGGTAGAATATTATTATTCTCTATTCATTCATAAACTACCTTCATTCAGCCGTTGGGAGCTCAAAGAGATCGCGGACAAAGCTGACTTTGGACGTATACAAATGGTCACCTTCTAACAAGCGAGTCTAACGTTGTGTGCCGTAACAAACGATTCGTTCGCGGACGGTTAAGTTAAGTTTCTTCGTCTGGATTCATGCCAAAAGCATTTCACAACGTGCCGGAGCGAACCGCGTTTTCGTCTATTAGCAAGTAGAGTCTCCACCATCTGGACTCATCGATCGTTCGTACGAAACGACAGGACGTACTAGCTATCATTTCTTTTTTCTATTTTTTTCTCTCTCTTTTTTTTTTCCGCGTAAATAAAATTTCATTTCAAGAGCTCGTAGTCACATTCGAAAGTCCATATTTTCTATCTCCCATCTTTTTTTCTTTCTCTTTCTCTACATCTCCCTTTGTGAGCCTTTTTTTATCCGTTTGCGATGACAAAATATATAGATTGAATTTCGGTTAGTGACACGATGCGAGAGCCGAAGGGCATAATAAATATATAACGTTTCGGTCCAACGAGCATATCTGATTTAGATGGGGGTGTATTGTTTGTTAGGTTTGTAACATCGCAAACAAAATATTTCTTTCTATCGCGGTTACCAAGCTTTTGAAGTCGCCAAGCGAACGTAGAAAAACGATGAATTCGTAAATGAATTTGTAAATGAATTCGTTAATTCCAAAATAATATTTTCTTCGATGGTACACGTTCTGAACGTTTGGAGATGAATTTCGATTGACCGCGTATAGTGGAACGATTCGTAGGATATCTCGATATATATATATATATATATATATGTATATGTATATATATTGACTCCATTCCCTCGACTATGGCTGATCACATTTGACCGCGTAGATGTCTTGTACTCGCGTAATACGATTTTCCAGGTGTATCTATATCCATTAGAGCAAGTCCACTTTCGTCTGATTATGAGTCGAGCTTGAAGCGATACGGATGTACACCTACCTACCACGTAACGTTACGCCGTCAAAGAAAATAACTATCTCTTACAGGATACCTTATCGACCTTGTATTAATGTTGCGTGTAAAGAAGACGTTGATGTCGTCGTCGGTTTCGATCGATTTTTTGTCGTTTCTGACATCGTTTTAAGATAGGATTTCCCACTCTCATTTCAAATCCAATATATATCCTTCTCGCTTACACTTCGTCGCATCTTTTTAGTACAAAGATTTTCATGCGCGTGAAAGTCGCCTTATCTTGTTGTCACGTTCGTTTGCCAGGCAACTTTACGACTCCTATTTCCTAGATTTCGACTTTTCACTCTTTTTTCTTCTTTCTCGCGAAAAGTTTTTTCCTTTGTGGTAACGTCATTGATGGTTATGTGGTCTGTACAATCGTAACTATGAGACCTCCGATAACAAATGATTGATAACAATTTATAACTCTAGTTAATTGACTTTATCGCTACAGAGTAATAGTCAATGTAGAGAAGGAAGTTGGATTAACGAATTCGATGAGAAAGATCGGATATCTTGAAGCAACGGTGTCGTTGACGGCTCGTTCATTCCTTCATTGACACGTACATCCTTTCTATTGTCTAAAACTCTCGTTAGATCTTCTTTCCTTTTATCTGTCTTATAGGTGGATCTTTGGTTTCTCGTAACAAAAGATCTCGTTTCAACCATCTCCGTTTTGTATCTGAACGTTCGCTATTGTGCGTTCTAAATCTTGTCACTCAATCTTTAGCTAACTCTGATGAAAACAAGCGAGAATAAGGAAGTGAGATAGAAAGGAAGATAGGGAGATAAGGAGATAAGGAAATAAGGAGGGAGAGAGAGAGAGAGAGAGAGAGAGAGAGAGAGAGTCGCACAGACGACGTGATCCAAAGCGATATTCACTTTTTGGGGTTCTTTTATGAAACGAGAGTAAAGAACGATTACCGGTATCGCATCTTAATATTATCCGCTTGACGTGATTAACGCTTTACACGTTCTATGCCCTGTTCTATACTCGAGAAACAGAGAGATTTATCATCAACGATATCAGCATCCGTATCGACGTTGCATCGCGTGCAATCGACAACGTAACGTTACGTTAATATACCTTCAATAGTAAATACATCCATCTCTCTCTCTCTCTCTCTCTCTCTCTCTCTCTCTCTGGTGTTATTGTTGTTTCAAGTATTTGTAATCAATAATGCAACGCTTTTCACGCACGAATGAAATCGTTTTTATTTGTTTATTAATTTCTTTTTTATTCTTTTCCTTCCGACTTGTCCTTTTAAAATACGAAAAAAAATGTTTTCTCTTTGCGTACGTGAATTTTGTTCTCCTTTTCTTTTTTCTTCATCCTTGAAAAATCCTTTCCTCTAAAAAGTGTCTACTCGTTCCACTGGACATTTAAATTTACACATATTTCGTTAACTTGAGCCAGCTGTCAGCCTGTATTTCGTCTTGTATATATACCCTGCACGAGGACTTAAAGTTGGTCCGTTTTCCGAGGTACTCGACGAAGGGATTTGCGGGTTTCGTTCATCGAGCGCCATTTTACGTTTCTAACGACGTTAAATTCAGTAGGATTCCAAGTGACATTCACCTTCTCTCCCTTGTTCCTTCA
Organism: Vespula pensylvanica; assembly: GCF_014466175.1. Classification (NCBI taxonomy): domain Eukaryota; kingdom Metazoa; phylum Arthropoda; class Insecta; order Hymenoptera; family Vespidae; genus Vespula; species Vespula pensylvanica. The sequence goes on along the minus strand of NC_057690.1, from coordinate 740,545 downwards.
TTCTCCGTTTCTAATCTCTCTCGTTTTACGCTTCGGTGAACTAGTTTTGAGAAAGTTGTTAATGTCCTGTTAGGATATCTATACGCTTGTATAGCGCTTTTCCCACAATAGCGGACATCTCAATTTATTTCAATTTACAAGATCAAAAAAAGAAAAAAAAAAAAAACCACGACCACTCTGGCATTTTCTCGCAAATATTATTTTACAATCATCGTTTCTACTTTTGCGAATCCTATATTTACTTTTTTCTCTTTGAGTCGATATATTTTAAACGAGTACCTTAAATTATTTGATCTTGCTTGAGTTTGGAAACTGAAATATCTTTTTCCAATAGTTTTCCTCTCATTTCCTTTTTTCTCGTTTACTTCTTTCCTTTTTTGCTTTAAGATTTCAGGAAGTCGGCGTAACCGTTCACGGCGTCGTCACGTTTTTCGTGAGCGAAGTACATTTTCGTGACGGTGAATTTTCTGACGATAAGTAATTAATCCGTGAGGCCCCGAGAAGCAGGAGTAGATCGTATGGAAGTTAAAAAGTATCGATCTCGTTGTTTCGCACACGCGACGACGCCCGTACAACCCGTACATATAATGTACCTTGCATCCTATATAGATATATACATATATATGTATATATAAACATATAATATATTGGATATGTGTATGTGTGTGTATATATATTATGTATATCCTTAACGTTCGTGAAATTCGAGCAAAGGAGATGCACGCTGAAAGAATACAAAACAAAAAGAAGAAATACGGGTTGCGTTACAGGGTGGAGAAGAAAATATACGATTAGGTATCGCAAAATTTATCACAGTCTTGAAAATGGCGTTCGAGTGGAGGCCCTTTAATATCCTTAGCCTTTGTATTCCATGTAATTTCGTCGCTCTTCATTAAATTCTATTACTATTTCGTAAGTACTTGTGCTCTCCCTTCCTCTCTCTCTCTCTCTCTCTATATATATATATATATCTCTTTCTCTCTTTCTCTATTTTAGGCGTTAGACGAATTTCGAGAATTAATTACAATGTGTCTTGTCTTCTGTTACGAAGTATGTTTCACACCTACTAAATTTCTCGAAACAGGTACGCGTGTAAGCCTCGCGGCTATAGGTTATTCCCACAAGGATTGCGGAACTTATTTACTCTATATATCGAGACGCCACCATGGTCGAGGGTGGATAGGATATAGAGACACGAAGGGCGAAAAAGAAAAGGTGGAATGGAAAGAGAAAATTCTATTTAATTATTAATCTTTTTTACGATGCTACACGCGACTCTCTACATCGTTTCAAAGTTGGATAATAATAGCTTTTTGCTCGTACGAAAGCTCTAATGTTCATGTATTCAATTTTTCCTTCATCAAGAGTATCTCTTTTAATATTCTTAAAATTTTGTGTAATAGAAACCCTCTTATTCTTTGTTTTTTTCTTTCTTTTTTTTTTTTTTTTTTTTTACGTGTGTCTGCTTTGATGAAAACGATATTCTTGTGACTCTAAAAAGATTTTATGAAAAATTTTACTTTATTCGATCGACAATGTTTCGTAAGATTTATTATTGTTAATAATTTAATTTTTTTCTTTATATTTCTTATAAGATGTATCTTATATCGTATATTACTTACATATGCGAGACTGTTATGTAACACATAAATCTTCGAAGCTCTCGTTTGAGCGGGTAATATTTAAAAAAAAAAAGAAGAAAAAGGAATCGTTCTACTATATGGAAAGGAGGGTTTAGTCGCAACCCTCTTATCCCTTGAACCTCACCACAAATACGAGCGAACAATGTGAAAAGTGGTCTAGCTTATCGTCGGACAAGTTAGATCTGTAGGCACGAGAGGTTTTTCTTCGTCTTTATACAGAGTGAAAAAAAGAAACGAGTTTTGCGATTTTTCTTCGTCGAGTGAAAATTTTTTTCGTTAAATTAAATCTCTCAAACGTGTTGTGTTTAGCAAAAGAAAAATAGTTCTTGTCAAACAAATTTTTTAACACTCCAATAATATTTCGTTATTAATAATTTATATAATCTGGTGTTTGATGTTAAATAAATTATAAAATTTGTTTGACGATTATTTCAATATTTATAAAGTTGTCTTAAGTTTCAAAAATTCTCTAGCCGAAACTCCTACTTCGTATAAGTTTGCGTATACTTGACAAAAAAACTTCAAGTTTCTAAATTAGTAGATATTACTAGGCACGTTTCGGAGTAGCTTTCTTTAAAAAACATTAAAATCTGATTTTTCGCATTGTTAATTCATAGAGAAATATGGAAAATATTTCGTTGACATATCCCCATAGTTTTGTATTAATTTGTAAAAATGAACCGTAAGCCACGTCCAATCTTTTTTGAGTTGCGTCTGTAATGGAACGTGAAATTAATATTACGCGAGCACTCTGTTTTTTCCTCTTTCTCATCATCCTCTTCCTCTCTTTTTCTTTCTCTCTCTTTCTCTTTTCCGAGTTCTTCTTTAAAGGATAGCACAAGAGCTTACTACCATGGTAGCCGGCGGTTAAAACGCGAGTGGTTAATAATTGCGGAGACTGACGAGTGGTAGAGAAGAGTAAGGGCAAAGTCGTAACTTTCGAATAGTGGAAGAAGCTTGCGAGTTTGAAAGCTCGCAAGCTTGCATCCTTATTACGAAATATCCATTGTATCATGCGTGCGTTTACCAATACCATTTTTATTCCGATCTCGACGTATCAAACAATTTGACTTCGTTTCATTAATACCATTTTTTAATTTCCGTTATATATGCGTGCTACTCAGAGTATTAAAAAAATGTAATTTTGATTTTTAACAAAAATTACGTTACCATCCTCGTATGTATTTTTTCTTCTTCGTATTTTTATTTTTCAACATTCACAGATATGCACGAGCAAACACGAAAGAAATTTCGTCGAGAGATGCATTTGCGTATCTGTGAATAATTAGCGAGTTTTCTAATTACATCTTCTATCAATATAGACTTCAGCAGAGATGGAGAGAGAGAGAGAGAGAGAGAGAGAGAGAGAGAGAGAGAGAGAGAGAGAACAGAGAACCAAAAAAAAAAAAAATAAAAAATACAAATGTACGTCTAATCGTAAATGCGTTTGCGAAATGGATCAAAGTAAACAATACTGTTTTTTTTTCCGGTACCTAAGTGATTCGTCGGCTTCCATTAAGGGACTCGAGGAGATCTAACAGCCGAGCAAACAAAAAGATATTTATGCAGGATTATTATTCAGCAAAGGTCCATAAGTAATTCGATAGTCTCGTTTCCTCGTCAATGTCTCTCTTTTTCTCCTTCTTCTAAATACAAACATACATATTTTTAAGAATCATTGAAAATAACAACGGCGAGGGAATTACAAAAAAAGAAAAATATTCTTGGTATTGTAGAATTCGTGATGAAATAGGTTTGTTAGATCGAACGTTCATTATTATCAACAAAACTGATATAAATTAATTTGAAGGTTTCCCGGTTTGACTTTGCGGTCTATTGATCGATCCCATACACTAGAATTGAAGCTTTCCTCTTTGTTAAATGGTGTTACGTTTTCTATGTATATATAATATACATAGAAAGGTACATATACGTGAATATACATATTTATCTATATGTATGTGTAGAAATGCGCTTCCTGAGAATGGAGGGTTTGCTGGCTTTGCGGCACATTACCTCGGTAAAGCGGTACTTTCACGTGTGAAGTTCACGATCACGCGAGCACAGACTGATCACCATTTAACGAGCCATGCATTTCTTCCTTTTTCCTTCTTCTTTGATTGATTTATTTATTTCTTGTTTTCTTTTGTCCTTTGATTAATTTTTTACTGTTCTCTCTCTCCCACAGACAATTTTATTTTATTTTATTTTATTTTATTTTATTTTATTTTATTTTATTTTATTTTATTTTTCAGTCGTTATTTTTTTCAAATTCGTTCATCTGTCTCTAAATGCGTTATTATAAAGTTGTATTATATTAAGACGAATCATTCTATAGTCCTTCGTAAAGAAAACGTTCGAGTCACTTGACATTAGGGATTAACTGTCACACCTTACACACTTCTCCACTTAAAGAAAATTCATCCATCTTTTTATTTATCTTCTTTGTCAGTGTACTGAAAAAGAGAAACAACCTTCGAAGAAAAGCGGCCTATTCATCGGCGACATATATGTGTGTGTGTGTGTGTGTGTGTGTGTGTGTGTGTGTGTATTATACATATGTATATATATATAGGTGACATAAATAGTCCATGAATTGTTAAGTAAGCTTCGTGTAATGCCATAGCGAAACTTATGTAAGTATACCACTCGCTAGAACTTTTACTCGATTGTTTTACATACAACTATACTTACAATAGTTTACACGTTGATACAAACTTGTCATTAAAAAATCTACAAAGTGGGACAATACTTTGAGCATCGTTCGTATTACTTCGAAGGGCACATATTTCCTTTTTTCATTTTTTCTTTTCATTTATCTCTTCGTAACTTTTGGCTATCCACGAGTAAGTAAATAAGTAAGTAAGTGACTAAGTGACGATCGGAGTAGAAAGAAAAATATAATATTTTTCTTTCCGCCTGTTAAGAAAGAAAATATGGCGCGAGAGAACAAGATTAAACTTCTTAATATTTACTTCTTATACACACACATACGCACACACACACACACACATATATATATATATATTATTTATGAAGATTTACCGTTAATGATTTTGATCAAATAATACGTTATTTTATAGGATCTCGTAAATTGCATTCTACTTTATTTTCTACATTCTGTAATTTTGTTTTTTCTTTAAATCGAAACCGGGATAAGGAATAGTGTAGAAGAAGTATAGTAAAGGTGTAACAACCAGTAAAGTCGTTTCATTTCGCCGGCCGAATTTCTCCCTCCTTTGATACAAAATCGATACCACCTATATATCGATCGCGCGTACTCGATAACGCATCGTAAAATACATCCATGTACGTTGTACCTAGATATATACGTATATATCTATATACTTATATTTACGACTTCGACCATGTACATACACGTGTACATTTCGAGAAACCTATTGACGAGGTTTTATGATTCGAATCGATCCATATCGTTCAGTCGAATGCACTTCTTTTCTTTCTTTCGATATCGATTAAAAAATTGCAGAGAGAAACAACGCCCATATATGTGTAGTAGCAATGAAATAATTTTTCTTTGATATAGAAATTAATAATTTAATTATTTTCTCGCACCAATAATCATCTCCGTTATTACGGTAGATTTTATGCTACGAGCTTATAACGGCGATATTGGACACCCTTTCGAGCGTTCTATCACAAACGTGCCATTTTATCGCCATCAGCTGTTATTAAGCGATAAAATAAAACAAGGCACCCTTCTGTCATCTTTTTTTTTTTCTTTTTTATTTTTTTACTTTTTTATTATTTCTTCTTTTCTTTATTCTCGGTCGGTGTCTTTTTCCGGTATGCAAGGTAAACGTTACAACGTGACCGCTTTGACATGCTTCAAAATTGCAAAAAATTCAGTGTATTAAAAAGGTGATATATAAATAGATAGGACGTGTAGCTCGTGAACACTTGTAAATTTTACGAGATCAAAAAATATGTTAAGCTTAAAGCCAACAGAAAAGTTTCGAGCAATTCCTTTTTAATTGCTTTGGTTATACATACGTACATACGTTAATACGGAAATTTCGCGTGTGTTTCGTTGAAACTTTAGGGAAAAACAGTTTGATCGATTTGGAAATAGAGTGAACGTACTGCGTGGTCGGTTTTCGCATTAATTATCTCGTTAATGGAGTCACGATGAACAACGCGATGCCTCGAAACATTAGAAAACGTAGAGGTAAGAGGTAGAGATAGAACGAACGAGGGTGAAAGAGAGAGAGAGAGAGAGAGAGAGAGAGAGAGAAAGCGTGTAATGTCGAGGGTGAATTTCTAAGAGCACACGAGCCGCGAGAGCAATCGAATTACTAGACTCTAAAGTGCAAGATCGTGCTACATTTGGTTCGAGTTAGGGTTAGTTCGAACTCGTTATCATCTCTCATCTTCGCGCTGCATGTTCTTTCATTAAAAATTCCTCGATCGAATCGATTTTCCACGTTGTTTCTCAATTGACTTCCGCGAAGGTCACCCCTCTTGCCGTTTTCGTGCTTTATTACGTACGAGAATAAATCTTGTCTATCCATTCGAAATTTGACGTTTTTACTATTTCCAATATCACCGAAGCGATTATTGTTCCGGAGAAATACCGAGAGCGATTCCGGAGTCAAGAAACTTTTGTCAAAGCTTTGTCTTTGTCCAAACGTTCGGAATTTAAAGGAAATGGAAGAAGAAGAGAAAAAAAAATATAGGAAAAAAAAAAAAAGAAAGAAAGAAAATAAAAAGGAAAATGGAGCGACAAAGCATTCCGCTAGTTAGACGACTCTACTACGTAAGAGACTTTATCCCGTAAATAAAAGTAAACGATTGGGGCTTTACTAGGCACGTGTTTCCATTAGGAAGAGAACAAAGAGAGATCGTAAACCGGAGAGATCTTTCTTAAAAATTCGTATAACGTCTTCGATAAGATCTATCATTCCTTCTTTTCTCTTAATGGAAGATAAATGCGTTAAGGGAATAAGATCGGTTGGTTCAACGACGAATTCAAGGAAAGAAGGGAGAAATATTATATATTGAAATTGCGTTTCAATTTTTAACGAACGTCCTCGAATTGATTTATTTACAAATACGCACCGTTAGACGTTAAATAGTAAAGAAGAATAAACGCAACTGGCAATTTCGTTTTCAAGTTTATACCTAGTTGGAAAAAGTTGGTAGGTATTTCTTGGAAAAGTACCGGTGCGAAAGTATTTTCCCGACGAGTTATTCCTTCGAATATTCTAGCATCGATTCGTAAAAGCATTCGAGCGATCGAAAGAGTAATACGAACGCGTACTAGCTTGCCCTAGGTCCCGTTTCCAACGGAGCGTATTCAGCTTACCGGAAGCATCTCGTCGCAAAAGTTTTCCGGAAGAAATACGCGATCGCAGAGTCTCGTCGCCGAGTTTTTATTCGAAAGAGATCGAGCGAGTTTCGACGCGTGAAATTCTCCATCGTTCCTTTAGCTTTCATCCTCACAACGATTATAGTTGTTTCCTCCTTGAGTAATCCTCACCACCACCATCACCACTGCCATCATCACCATCATCATCGACAGCAGCAGCGGCATTCATCTGACTGGTACGTTGCTTTGTGTACATTTATTCTTTGGAACTGAAGCCGCGCTCGACCCAATTTCAACCCCCTTTTCACTCGGCTAGTTCATCAATTATGAATACCATCTTCTCTGATGGCGCGGATGAAGGGTAAATTTTAGAGAGATTCGTGGATGCCGGTATACGTACTTGACTCCTGCTCGTTGAGAGATCACGGGACTAACTCATAAATTACTCATCGCTCGATTAAAGGACAACCAACGTGTTAAGGATGTAAAAGGAAAAGTAAGGTGGGCGATGATACGTGCGTTGCGGGAGCAAGCTTGGATACTTACATAAATGATAGGGCTATGAGGACTAACGTCATTGCTTTATTTTCTAAGAGAACGAATAATTTTTGGTGAACGTTCGTCGTAAACATTTTGAAAATTTCGAAATCGTAAGGTTTCTCTTTCGAGAGAAACGATCGAGGGGATAAAAAGTAGCGGGAAATTTATTGCGCGTTACCATTTCAGCTTCGTTGAAATTCAAGCGCGATGCTTTTCGTTATTTACCTTCCTCCTAGACGAGTACTCATTACAATCGTTATTTTCTCTTTTCTTTCTTTATTTCTTTTTCCCTTCCTTTCTTGCTTTTTCCTTCTCCCCTCTTTTTTCTTATCTTTCCAAAGTGAATCTTTTTGTTCTCTTATTTTTTCCCCAGAAATACTACGGAAAGGAATTAAACGTTCAATTTTTGTTCAAAGCCTTTGAAATACGATTTGAAATGAACTTTGGAAATAGATACATATACGCACATACAAACGAGTATTGAAATTTGTTCCATTTATAAAGTTACGAATGGTAGGTGGTTTTAATCAGAAATCGGACCTTTTACCGCACTTACCAACGAATCGTTAATGGGGTCGGGAGATACAGTTATCAAAGGAAAAAACGATCTCCAACGTGGGCATAACCCGAAAATCGCTCTATAAAGTGTTTAATTAAATTAATGCTCTCGCGACAAATTAGAGCTACTTCTTTTTCTCAGCATTTTTTTCAAGATTCTTCTTTAAGTTCGTACAATTTTTGTATCTCTCTTTTTCTTTTTCGTTCCCCATCGTGCTTTTTATAATCTTACGTCATACTCGCTGGATGCATTTGCAACTTTGTTAGAGCGTGTACCGTTGCATTAACCCCAGGGGTATCGAGACGGAAACTCTTTTGCTTTCCTCTATGAACGTTTGAAAAATGAAATTGTATAATTTTATTATCATTATCATTAGTATTAGTATTGTCGTCGTTACTCGAAGATGACGCGACGCGCATTTGCTCTCTTACTATTTTTTCGAGATAGACGCAGGTTTTTTTGTAACTTTGCTCGGAAAGAAACGGATGATTAACGCGGATGAATCTAAACGAAAGAATGGAAAGGAAAAGAATACAAAGTTGTAATACGTGTCGGACGATCATCGTTACGTGTCTATCGAAAACGTTGAAAGGAGCTTTCACGGAGAGAAAGCGAATCTGTCGATAACGATTTGTCGAGCATGAAACGTTGAGAACTAGACGCGGAACAAGCTTATTACGCGTTTTCAACGAGACAGAAACCAACGTTGGACGGTCGTGATAAGTAAACGAGACTAATTTCGAAGTAATTGAAACGCTCCACGCGCTGAAACTCGTTGCGCCAGGTACCTTTGCATTTTGAATTAACTTTCGAGCAAGCGAACTCTAACCATTCGTTGCTTCCGCGTGCTTTTCGTTTTCGCGTTTCCTCTTTTCCGGATAAGGTACCTCCATTTTCGTGACTCAAGTGGATTTCGTTTCCGATGGTTGGCTTAATACGTTGAAACGTTGGTTAAATCGCAGCGAGGTCTCGTACGGATTCTCTTTTGTGCGACGGCCCTTTTCAAAATTGATTGGACGTACCAAACATTGTGTTACACATAATTTCTTGATAATTATATTGTTTCGTTTTATTGGTCTATTTTATTGGTATTATCGATACTGACCGGTTAGTGGCTGGTATAACGTTGCCGATATTAAACATCTCTTGACACATTAATCATTTTAACAAAATTTAGATGGAAATTCCCTAAATGTAATACTACGTGCGTTGGTACACCTAATAGATCTAATATAATAGAACGAATAGTGTATGTATATAAGATATTCTAATATTATTATCAAATTTAATTTATGCACGTTTTAATGATTAAAACAAAGCGCTATTAACCGAACCAGGACTATTATTTGATGTACATTAATTACGTCGAATTTCCATGTGATAATGTTCTTCTTAATGATTTAAACAATTTCGAAACCGCACACTTTGCCGACGTAGAAAATAATTCAAGAGAAACATCGTATCCGTGGGATTAATTTCCATCGGAACTCCCAGCTTTGCGCTTCATTAAAATACTAAAGTTGCTCGGGCCGAACCAGAGATCGGGAACGAAGAATTTGCATGATGGAGAATCGACAATGATAATCGCGGCATATAATCGCGTTTCAGCTTCGAACATGTTTTTTCTTAATATTTTTTTTTCCTTCCTCCCGAAATACACGTCGAACGTACACATTCTATATTTATCGTTTTAACTGTTAACACGCGTTTACCCGACGAGCCAGTTATCCGTTCGTAATTTATTCATTTACGTTCCTTCGCGTTCTCGATTTAATGCTAATTCATAATAGATCATACGAGAATTGACAGTGACTCGAAAAATCGATTAGTTCGTTCCACTCGACGAATGCGTTCTATCCGATACGTGAAAGATTTATTTAACGAGATAGCACGGATAGAGGAGAAAACCGTGCACTTTTACACTTACTTTGATTACATTTTAATAAACGTTCTTTTTTTTTCTTTTTTTTCTTTCTCTCTTTTTTTTTTTTTTTTATTTCGTCGTGTCTCTCGTAGTTTCAGATCTCGATGAAAAAAAGAAAAAAAAAAAAAAAAGGAATTCCAAACTTTTACTCAAACATTCAAGACAGTCGGTCCGACTACATGCGTCTATCAAGGGAATGTATTTCTTTTAGAGCTTAGAAAAATGAGTCGGAAAGAGTTAATAAAAGATTTTCTTCCCTCCCATAATAGTTTGATCGTAGAGGATAAAATATATCGAAGTTTGATCGTTTTTTGAGAAGAAATATACCACTCAAAAGTCACAAGGGTCTATAAACGTAGGATATACATATTTCGCGAGAAGTTCCAAGCGCATTGCCGTATATCCTTCCGATTTCTTTTTCCTTTTTATTTTTCTCTCGTCTTTAACGTAAGAGAGAAGGGAGTTGGGAAGAAGAAAAGAAAGAAGAAGAAGGAGAAGAAGATGAAGAAGAAGAAGAAGAAGACGAAGATGAAGAAGGGGATGAACGTGACGCGACTTTCGAGAAGGAGCGCATCGTACGTCGGTAATTCGGTGTTGCTTACCTGCGCTACGAACGCCAAGCAGCAGTAGAGTATTTCCTCGAGTTATTTCTTTCCCAAAGCGAGAAAGAAAAGCATTTTTAAACCACCGACGTATTTACGCTCTCTCTCTCTCTCTTACTTTTGTTAAACGTTTCCAAAGAAGCCTCGAGGGTTAGTTAGCCCGACTCTCTTTTTTCTCCTCTTTTCCTTTTCTTCCTTAACGTTAATCCTTTCAAATCGAGTTAATGCACTTATTTATTAATTTTTTTTTTTTATTCCACCGCAACACACCGTTATCACATTCATCGATATAAAGATATCGAGCGTTCGAGGGGTTTGCGTCTGGAATAATTCATGGCTAAGAGGGTTGGTTCGCATCTATAAGGTAAACAGACTTTATCGGCGATCTCGTCGAAGCTGAAACGAGCTTCTACTTTTTCATAAGTCAAACAAAGATGGCGCTGCGAATATCCTCTTCGCTCTTTCTTCTTTTCTTTTTTTTTCTTTTTTTCTTCTATCTTGAATGAATTCTCTAACTTTTGTCAGTCGATGTAATTAATATTCCAACGTGTAATTTATCGGGATATTGTGCGATAAAAGAAAGAAGGAACCTGTTTCATTCACACGCATGCACGCACGCATGCACGCAAATATGCGCACACGTTATATTACATTTATCATAGATTTCGCGTGAACTGCAAAAAGTAAAAGATCGAAAGACCTATTCCCCTTCGAAAGAGTCAAACTACCGGTTGTAACTAGCGTGAGATCGTGCAATGTTTTCCAAGCAAAATCGCGAAGGAAAGGAATTCTCGAAAGGGTCGGTACGAGACTGAGAAACGAGAATAGGGTTCGCTTGGTTACCAGGGTAGGATGGTGGGATGGGTATGGGTTAGGCAGGCAGGCAGGCAGGCAGGCAGGCAGGCAGGAGGGGGAGGTTAAGAGAGTTGGACTTAGAAAGGAGGAGTGAATCGCAGAAGGCAACGCGCTGTAATTTGCGCTCCGCTCGGTCATAACAATAGCTGTGGATTTCTTGGCATGCAGCGAACTACCGTGTTTGACTATGAACTCGCAGAGTCACGCGATTTACAGCTGACGCGTTCCACCGTGTTGGAAGTTGCTAACGCTGTGCCAGTCCTATCGCCATTCTTCCGATACGTTCGATGAACGCGACGAGCGATACACGAGAATCCACCCTCCAACAAATTTGTTTGAAACGTCGTCTCCGACTTAAAGTTTAGTTCGATGTATCGTTTAGCACCGTTCATTCGGACGTTCTAAATTGCAACTCGATTTTCGTTTTATCCGTCTGCGTTGGACCTTCGATTACAATGCCTGTATCGTTTCAATGTGTAATAATTAATTTGAACGTAAGATGGATTCGAACGATAGATAGATATGAAATTCTTAGTTGCGCGGGTCACGACGCGTCGCTAAATGTATGGGGTTGCCGCAGGGTGAAAGTTGGGTCGCTCGAGGAGGATAGCTTTTGCCATTGGCTTGGCGAGAGAATACGAACGTTTCCGGAAAAAGCCGAGGTACGCTTTAGCTCAGTCGTGGTCCATTCGCTCAACACATTCATCGTTTGGCGTGTCGAGTGCAAGAGAGAGCGCGTGACGTATATAAAAAGGGTGCGTGTGCGCGCGCACGTGAGATTAAGAGAGAAAGAGAGAGAAAGAGAGAGAGAGAGAGAGAGAGAGAGAGAGAGAGAGAAGGAGAGAGTGAAAGAGTGAGAGAAAGAGAAAGAGAGAAAAAGTTTCGTCGAATTTTCATTCGTCGAAAGAGTGCGTGCGTGTATGTGAGAGAGAGAGAGGGATTCGAATCCACTTGCGTTCACTCGGTGTCATCGCGAAATTCTCGTCTACTCTTTCTTCTTTTTTCATACTCTTTTCTATCTTTTGATTCCTTTTGCGTTCGACATCCCTTGTGTTATCGTGGTTCGTGCGAACGTCATCAAACGATAAGTGCCAACAACGACGACCTTCCTCAGAGTCCAGTATCAACCGTCCGACGCTGCACGTTGTAGAGATAAAGAGAAAGAGAAAGAGAGAGAGAGAGAGAGAAGCAGACGGAGGGAGAGAGAGAGAGAGAGAGAGAAAGAGATAAATAGATAGATAGGTAGATAGATAAATAGAGAAGGATAGATATCGTACGATCGTATCACGTTATTTTCTTCTTGTCTATCCCTTCACCTTCTGTGAAAACACGGTGTCGTGTATGTGTGTTTATTTGTGAAGGTGTCTCGAAAGGGACGTCAAGTCTCTTTGTCACAACGGTGTGACGAACGTAAGAGAACGGTCGTACGTGTATTCGAGCGTCATAAGCATCAGTTTCTCTATATTTCTTTTTCCTTTTATATCTATTTCTCTCTATTTCTTTCTACTTTTCTTTTTCTTTCTATATCATTCTCTTGGTTATATTATACCAGCTACAATTCTTCTATTTTAAAGAGAGAGAGAGAGAGAGAGAAAGAGAGAAAATTCGATTGGAGATATAATCGTCGTAGATAAGAATTGTCGACGACAAACCTTTTAATTGAAATTCTCTGCTCTGCTTTAATTCCGTTTTACCACGATTTACCTGGAAACGTACTCAAAGTCGACTCTTTGAATTTCATTGATAGTACTAGGAACGATTCTTACGAGATTCGTATGTCGATATAAAAAATTCATTTTGTTTCTTTAATAAAAATATCCCATTAATATCGTGTATTCCATTCAGATTCGTAATGATTTGGTGTTAATCGTTGATTAAAATCTATAAGGAAAGGTAATTTTTATTTAATCGTTGATTTGTCATGGATTACGATCGTATCTCAAATAAATCGTTTAATAGGAACGGATAAGAGGTCGATAAATATGACGAGTTTATCGATGCGATCGGAAATGCTTTTAAGCCGAGACAATTCATATCGAAGTTATAAGTCGATAAGTGTCTTACAATTTGTACTTTACCGAGTTCATTATTCTTGGCAGAAGACCAATGAAATTTTCAACATCCACGTTTATATCCTTTTCTCTTTATCTCTTATTTTTTTCTCCTTTTACTCTCTCTCTCTCTCTCTCTCTCTCTCTCTCTCTCTCTCTCTCTCTCTCTCTCTCTCTCTCTCTCTCTCTCTCTCTCTCTCTCTCTCTCTTTGTCTCTCTCGTTCCCTATTTCTCTCTTTGCTAATGGTCTATCAAACGGGAGTGTTTTAACGAGCGGTCGATGTCGGATGTTTACATTCTTTTTATCCCCGGTTTATTGATTTACCATTGGCATTCGAATGATCTACCATTTATTTCCGTATAAAACAAAATTTTTTTCTTGACTACGCACGTTGATTATTTCAAAAGTACGTATACGTTTGTTCCGTATACGTCTTTAAAAATTTTACGATAATATTTCAAATTATCGAATAAAGAAAAAAATTGTTACTTTTTCCTACGGACGATCGTTTCTCGTATTTAATATTATTGTTATTTGTTTGTTATTATTTCCCATATACGTATCGAATTCAATAAAAATTTATTTTACCCTCGACGATAGCTTTATTTCAGAACGTTCGTTGTAAAGAATTACGCGAGCCGAGTGTCGTTAGAATACCCATTGAAAGTTATTCGTGGTTGGTAATCAGCGATATCCCGTTATAAAGGGCAATCGGAAACAGAAAGAGGTAGATAGAGAGAAAGAGATAGAGAGACAGAGAAATGGTACACATGGGAATCGCGGGTCAGTACTTCGCGGAATTGGAGCCAAATTTTGATGGCCCACCGAAAGCCATCGATCCAGCTGTGCGTGCTCGAAAGCTAGTAAGTAAACGATGATTCAGATAGTTCGTCAAAGATATATGTGCGTACTTGTGTATATATGTATGTAGATCTAGGTATGTATGTGTGATTTTATGTTCTATGTACCTATATCCATGCGATCATTAGAAAAAACCGATTGTTTGTTCTTTCTAGTAAACTTATTAAAAGTTCGTGTTCGGTATAATGTTCAAAAAAGAAGAAGAAGAAGAAGAAAAAAAAAAAGAGCAAATTATCATTTTTCTATGGCAACGTACGGTAACGTGTCTTCGTTATTTACAAGCGTTATCCTCGGACTATACGCTTCTTGTACAATATCCAAATGTATGGATAATGGAAACGAACGAGACAACCAATTTCGCCGGGAGAGGGTCAGAAATGGTAATGGTTTATCTTTACGAGCGAGTGTTTGGAATCACGCACGAAAAAGAACTTGATATTGTATTTTTTTGCGTTGGATGGTAATAGCCTGATAAATACATACATGTATATATATATGTGTGTGTGTGTGCGTGTATATTATATGTACCGTGAAAATATCGTTAGCCATAATATCATTGATAGAAACGAAATAAAGATAACATCTTTTCTGTAGGTAGAAATATTTAATCCGTTTTCTAGCGTAAAATACGTAGAGAAAGGGTGAAATCGTTACTGGTTCACGGTGTTTACGTGTAACAGTTTCAAATCGATCGGTATCCAACGTCGTTTTAAACGAGCGAAAACGATGATTAATATGAGCGACAAGTCACTTGTCGCATACGCAATTGCGCGAGATATAACAGCGAACGGAATTTAATGTCACCGGTAAACCATTATTGACGTTTCGTAAGCTTCTTTGAAATACGGCATTGTATCGCGCCATGTGAAGTATGTTTCGATTATCTTTAGCTTTGAACTCATGAACGTAGTATCGCTGACACAGATGTTCAATGTCTTCGATCAACCATTTTTACAGGTAATTCTATCTAATTTTATCGGTGGAATATTATGTGTATACAACATAGATATAGCGATTATTATTCGTATAGTATGAAATGTTAAGTGGTGATGAGCGATAACGTAGAAAGACATCGGTTCTTTGAAATCGTAGAATTTTCTCTTTTGTACGACAGTGCAGCTTCCTCTACTTAGCCGGTCGATACGGGGATACACCTTAATACTATCTATACAGTATATATCCCTCTGGTTTCTAGCACGAGAAGGTGCAACAACGTGTTCCTCTATTCGACGTTCCCGGAATATTTCTACGAAAGAATGAATCGAATGCTTCCGTGTATGTGCTTGGTATGTAATTCGTACGTGTCGGAACGCAGATAGAAAATAAATATCGATAGGAAAATTTACTTTTTTTCTTTTCTTTTCTTTTTTTTTTTTTTTTAAATTTCTTCTACACAGTCGATATCGAATGATTTTAATCGAAGAGGGAACGTTTCGATAATGACGATTTTATTTTTTTCTTCTATACGCATACGTACATGCATATATACGTATATTTTTGTATATATGTGTGTGTGTGTATTTATATACATATCTGTTGTTAGCCGTTTTATATTTCTCCCCTTTTTTACTTTTATTTCGATCAGAATAAAATCATGGTACCGAGCACATTGTTTTACGCTATCATTTAACGAGTGTGCCGATTAAAGGGAGATCTCTTCGGATTATCGTAGCTGTGCGGAAAAAGAGTTCGTCGGTTGAGTACGCATTAAAAAGTTTTCACGTATTTATGTGTCTCCACTGTGTATATGTGTGCTTATAACCGTAAGATGAAAAACGAATAACGTTAATCCCACTTTATACCGCGTAAGTGCCGACGCTTATCTCCTTCTCGAGATCGATTAAATACCAGAGCGCGTTTAGGTAAAAGAATCTCTTTCGAGTAACGAAAGTAGAGAATCCTTTTTTCCTCGGCGCGTGTAGGTGGAACTGTATATGATATTTTATGAGGACGTTGAGATAATATGAAAAGGAAAATATTCCTTTGTCGACGGATACGATAAAAGTAAATCTCTATCGTCGTATTATATCGTATAGTTTTTCTCTTCTTTTTCCTTGTGTCCGTAAGATTTATAATACGGTATAAGTATAAAAGATAAAGAGATATAAAGAGAAAAAGAATTGTATTGTCGGGGGAAATGGATATGGATTAATCAATTTATTCTGATCGGTTCGCGACGGTGAATCGAATTTATCGATGGAAATAAAACGCTTTCTTCTTTTATTCCTTTTAATGGTTACAAAATGTGAAAAGAAAAATAGAAGAAAAAAAGATAAAGATCCGTGTTATTTCGGGGTTCTCAAAGATCGCACTCTTCGCCGAGGATTGGAAAAGTCCGAGAGTGCCATTTCGAGACAAGTGGTCCCTGTCGCCCGAGTGCAAGCGGCTTATCGTCTTCATCCGTAGAGGATGATGACGGCTCGCTTCGAGAGGATTGAATTCGATTTTCGTGAAGGGGAGAGGAAAGGAGAAAGAGAGAGAAAGAGGAGAGGAGAGGAGAGGAGAGGAGAGGAGAGGAGAGGAGAGGATTCTCTTCTTTGCAATTGGAGAGTCTCGTGATGACGCGTATATAGCTTACTATGTCGTATTCTGTCTGGGTTGCGTCTCTGGTCTCACCCCCGTGACACCTTGGAGTAGTAAGGACAGAAAAAAAACAGGAAAGAAAAAAAGGAACAAAAAAGAAAAAGAAAAGAATAATATTTATGTCTCCTCGAGACTATCTTACTCCTTCGACTTTAATTTTTTTTTTCATTTTCTTTCTTTCTTTCTTTCTTTCTTTCTTTCTTTCTTCACGGATTTTTCCATCTCTGTTACACGTTTAAAGCTAGTCGACGAGAGAAGGTAGAGCACTCGAAAGGAGTGCTCTTGACACCCCGTTCTACGTAATACACCTTGATACTACTACACTACACCTAGTTCTACATATGTATATTCCAAGTCACTCGGAACTTGTACACTTACCTACCGAACGACTTTCGAGTAGGTATACCTAACTGCGTGTCTACGTACGTTAAGTAAACATACTTAATTACGGTGATTCCACGTATCGTGATCGATAATGAAAACTTTCTTCGTGATATTGTCGCAAACGAGCATCTTTCGTTTCATTTCGCTCGATTTATCCCACCCTGCGTATCTTTCTCCGGTCAAAGTAAGATAAATCTCTCTCGTGAATGAATAAAAGTGTAGGAAGAACGTTGAAGGGAGGGAGAGAGAGAGAGAGAGAGAGAGGGAGAGAGAGAGAGACGAAGAGATAGAAAGGGAGGGGGAAAGAAGAGTTTTAAATTATCAAGGTTTTTATTGAGAAGTAAATTATCGATTAAAAATATTAATAGCTATTTGTATCTCGCGCTTTACAATAAAGTTCGCGTTGAATGTCGCAGGAAGGTGGGCGTTTCAATATATTGAAAAATCTTTTCGAAAGAATGCAATTTTAGTTTCATATCTGAAAAATCATTCTTGTAAATGGAAATAAAAGGGAATGATATTGTTTGTCACAATTGGATACTTTTTTCTATGCGGAACGAACAAATACAGGTAGAGATGGATCATTTTTGATTTTATTACATTTATTGAGTGCTGTCAGGTGCAAAAAAGAAGTAGAAGAAAAAAAAGCAGAATCCAATAGTCGAAAAAAAATTATATATATATATATATATCGATATTATTAGATATATATATACATTGTTATTAACTATACGGTCGTTCCGCAGGTGGGCATGGAAAGAAGAGACATGATCTTAACAGCAGTATTTGGAACAGTCGGAGCTTTAGCAGTGATCGTCGCTTTGGGTTTGGCAGTGTGGTTCTATCTCCGTGCGAGAAAATCGAAACAGCGCGATGACGATCTCGAGGATCCGAACGAGCACAGCGACGGTGGTACAGGTCATCAAACGCAGTCGACGAAGAAGAATGGTTTCTTAAATCTGAAGACATGTCTTATCAGCACAAAAACCCTTGGGTAAGCTGTGATATCTCTCCCGCTCTCTTTCTCTCTCTCTCTCTCTCTCTCTTTCTCTCTTTCCCTGTCTCTTTTTTTCGTGAGAAACTCGTTTCTCTAATTTTCTTTTAATTCATAGAAAATTAGGAAGGTCGAGGCCAAATACGAGAGCCTTCAACGTGCCCTCGTTTCACAACTCACGGAAATGATTACGTCGTTATCAGACTGCCACTCTTCGCAGCCAAAATTTTATTAATCGCTTTTTGTTCATTAGGGTTTATGACACCAAGAACGAGCACGTCGTTTTTTATTCAATGTCAAATGAAAATTAAATCTCCGTGAACGTGGGATATATAACGTCGAACGGAGTATAAACGGAATATCGAGTATGTCGTTAGAAGTATCTGATTAGAAAGGGATACGTAAATGCGCTTAGGAGACTCCTTTAATGAACTATCAATGTTGACGTAATCGTTTTATTCGTTAAGAAGCCGATAAAATCCATCGTTTGTTTTTTCTTATTAATTCTATCATTATTTTGACAACAAAAAAATTCGATAATTTTGACTTTTAAGTAGAAAGTTAAAGTTCCATTATTCGCAGTTGCTAACTTAACTCGTTGGATAAATTTTAATGTTCGTGCGTAGCGAGTTACCGACCGCGTTCGAGTATAGAGTGATCGGTAATTCGTAACTTTCTACATTGCCGACGATAGGATAATAGTCGCTCTCTGCTTGATAACTCGTAGAAATGATCGCGTGATTTTGTCCTTGGTAAAATGAATTTTTCAAGAAATCTGCATTTGCTTGGAGGGATCTGTATTTCCCTTCGTTAGTAAATTAATTAGAAATTTTTTGTTAAATATCTACGAACGAGATGCAAAAGAAGAATCTTGCATAACAAAGCTCGTGAAATTTTGAACGAATCGGAAGAAAATATGATCGTTACGGTATAGTTTTACGTATTATGTTTGGTCATTGATCTACGATATCGTATTAACGAAAATCTATAATTCCATTCCAAAAGAAGATCAAAAAAGTTCAATGATAACATCGATTTCGTTCGAAGCACAAAATCAGATATTTAATTTCAATCTTTCTTGCAAGAAAATCCTATAATACGTAAAATTATCGTATCCCTTTTTATCCCGAATGTCTCAACGCGATAAAAAATTAATTGAACCATCAAGTGGCATCTCTTTCACCGTGAACGAACGCGTCTTCCGTATCCGTGAACGACTTCGTTCGTTGATTCAATCACATTCTTCCGTCTGATTGGATTTTATTCGATCTACACCTTCTTTTATATTTCTATCTCTCTTTCTCTTTCACGCAGACTCTTTTAGTGGCATCGCAGCAAGTACTATCGCTTCGAGTTTTTCAAATGTTTTCCTCGTATCGTCTTTGTTCTCATTCTTTGTGAAAAACAAGTACTGCCCGACTTCCTGTTGTCAGAAAATTTCACTTAGAAAAACCGACGGAATTTAACCTTGATCCTGAATATTTAGGTTAATTTGATAGAATCATATCGAAGGATAAGGACAAATAAAAAGCATCGACGGATATAACTTCGATGCACGTTGCATCCACTCGAAGGAGAATCGTTTCGCTGTACTTCCCTGTATTTCCCAAAGGATCTGAAAATTTATCGAAAGATGGGCATGTGTGGTTTCCCGTGTCCTTAAAATCCATCCTTGAAATTTACCCTCTAATCCTTTTACTCTCGATATGCGTCATATTATCCACTTTTTTTTTCGTTTACCTACCACATGGATTTACTCTCGTAACACTTCTATAGCTTTCACCCTTATCGTTTAATTCTTTTACCAATGAGAGGACGAAACGATACGATACGATACGATATATCATACATACATACATACATACATACATACATACATACATACATACATACATACATACATATAAAACGTTGTTTAGAGAGGAGTCCACCAAGGGATATACGATAAATAAAACTACCCTTATCGCGTTACCGCTAGATGCGTTCTGGAAAAAGAGAGTATTTTTTTTCCTTTTCTTTCCTCGTTCTCTACTACTACTTCTTTCTTTTTTATTTTTTCTATTAATCCTTTTTTTTTCTTGTTTACGCCGACCGCTTATCTTTCACATTTTTTATACAGCCCGTCATAGATAATTTGCGAATCGAACATTCTCTCTTCCAGTAGCAATGGCAGCAATGAGAAAGAGAAAGATAGAGAAAGAGAAAGAGAAAGAGAAAGAAAAAGAGAAAAAGAAAAAGAGAAAGACACAGAGAGACAGAGAGAGAGAGAGAGAGAGAGAGAGAGAGAGAGAGAGAGAGAGAGAGAGAGAAAGAGAAAGAGAGAATGCTCGAGGAGAAAGAATCTCTTCTCCTTTCGTTCTATGGTGATGGAACACACAGAGAGAAAAATCCATTATGGAGCGAGGTCTTCACAATGCTTGTCCCCACCTCGTTCTTTCCTTTCCCTCATTTCGCTCGCATTTATTTCACAATTGCATTTAAAGTACCTCCCCGCGTTTGCTGTTCATGAAACATCCCAAAGGATTTTTCTTTTTTCTTCTTCTCCTTTTCTTTCTTCTCTTTTTTAGTCTGGCAAGTCGCTCTTTCGAAATATAATATCAGAAAGTACATCAGAAGTACGTTTGCGCGTGACAAATAATCTTTCTATATCAAAGTTTTTCGTTGTTGTTTTTCTTTTTTTTTTTCTTTTGTTTTTGTTTTTTTTTATTTCTTATATTTCTTTATTTCTTTATTTATTTCTTTTTAATTCGATATTATAGATACGTCGGGTTAGATTATAATACAATCAAACGAAGTAATTCGTTCGTTTTATCTCTTTTCCATTCGTTTATGCTTCTCACGGTGACCGATTGATTTTTTTCCAGATTTTTCTCATCCTCTTCTCTTTCTCTCGTTTTTTCCCCTATCTCTCTCTCTCTCTCTCTCTCTCTCTCTCTCTCTCTCTCTCTCTCTTTTTTTTTATTTTATTTTCATCTTTACAACAACCCCCCTCTTTAAAATTCAGCACACGAAAACGTTCTTCCAAGTTTTCCGCTTTAACCGTCGAGAAGGACGTGCTCTCGTACGCTGGCATATCGTCGAAAGAACGAAAGAGAGGAGGAGAGAAATAGAGAGAGATAGAGAGAGAGAGAGAGAGAGAGAGAGAAAGAAAGAGAGAGAGAGAGAGAGAGAGAGAGAGAGAGAGAGAGAGAGAGAGAGAGAGAGAGAGAGAGAGAGAGAGAGAGAGAGAGAGAGAGTGATCACGAGATGTTCCACGGCTTGAGGTGAAAACAATGGAAGCAGAAATAGAAAACTGTCTGTCAATGACCACCACAGTCGCGTTTTCTAGCGTGTGCTCTCTTAACGCTTTGAACGTGTACACGTGGAGACATCTTTCAAGATTTTCCTCTCCCTGTCTGTATGTCTGTCTGTCCGTCTCTTTTTAACTTCTATCTTTTGTCAGTACTTTCTCTCCTTCTCTTCCTCCCTCTACCTTCATCT